>NW_024540459.1:0-79677 GCF_016647625.1 Suillus subalutaceus | reverse complement strand
TGAGATGTGTCAGGAGAGCCGGGAAGCCCTCCGGTCGCTCTGCCCAAATAGACTTTACATCTCCGAGGAGCGAGGTAGCAGGCACGGAACGTGAATAATGGTGCGGGGGAAACCCTCTACTGCGAGTGTGCAGTGAGGAAGGAGGGTCAAGACCAAGACCATTGTTGTGTACCTGAGCAGGGCGGACAGAATTCGTACGCGACATTCTGCGAGAAACGTTCCTCGGGGGTCAAAAGGTCATTAAGGGAGCTTGGCAGGAACTCCTCTAGGTCTTCGTCTTCGACAGCAATCTCGTGATCGAGACCACGCATATTAAGACTTCCATCCCCACGATTGACAACTTGCGAGGGGACAGGACCAAGCTCTGTTTTCCACGTGCCGAGAGATGCGGCGAGCCCGGAACGATGTTTCGGGTCCAGTATCGAGGGTTTGGCATCATAGGACTGGAATACAGTCTGAGACTGAGCAGGCAGCGTGGATGAGACTGGAGCAGCAGCAGGCGATGTGCCGGGTGAAAATCCATTAGCGAGTCCAGTGCGGGGAAGGGAGCCACGTGGCGGGGATCCAATGGGGCCAAGATCCGCGGAATCTGTAGGACGATGTGATAGACCTGAACGTCGTGTGCTCGGCATGCTGAGAGGGAGTGTTGGTGGGGAGGGACTTTTGCGGTCTTCCTTAAACTCGCTAGCTTGAGCAGCTGCTGGTGACTCAGGCTCGAGCGGTGGCGTAGGTCGTCTCTGAAGAGGCGCTGCTGGCAACTTTTCTGTATCATCTGGGAGGGAAAATGAAGCAAAATCGGTATCTTGAGGGGTGGGGCGGGGGCGGATGGGGAAATTGTGGCCTTTAATGGCATGGAAATTGGAGGACGAGAGGAAGCGCTGAGAGACCTTGTAGGAGCCGTGGAACCGGAAAGAAGACCTCCACGAACATTTCCTGCAGCAGAGGCACCTCCTGAACCATTATGCGCATGAGGATCTTTCTTGACACCTCCCTGCTTTTGAACTATCTTTTGGGCCACCACTTCCCACAGCATTGGCAGCGAGCTGGGCCGACTTCTTATTTTTCCTGTCCATGGACATACTTTGGCCAGGAAGAACATGTGCTAAAGCACACTTGTGGCCAAACTTGCAGTTTCCCTTGACGAACCATGCGCAGACGTCCTTCTGCTGACCAGGCTCTTGGACGTTATGGGAGAATGGACAAGAAGAGCCTGCTGTGCAAGCGCCAACCTTGAAGAATTTGCAAGGTACATGGGGAGATCTTTGGCTAGAAAATAATGGATTAAGTCCAGGAGAGGAAGAGGAGAGGAAACTTGTAGTACACTTCGAAGAAGACTTTGACTTGTGAGATTTATCCTTGTCACGGTCGGAATCTGGATATCTCTCGGTCTCATGCTCTGAAAGTTTTTCAGAATCCAATTTTTCGTTTGAAGGCATGATCAAAGAAAATTGGAATAAAGAAGGGAGGAGGAGGAGGAGGAGAACGGGACGAGCAGAGAAAACCTGAGTTAGAAGGTGCCTTGGCAGGTGCTTGGAGATTGCTCGTTAAAGGAATTAAATTATTATCATATTGATTGATAAGCCATCAGCGATATTAACCGGATAACCCCCCTATCTTCTACACGATCTCAACCCCCCAATATTAACCTTGTTATTGTTCGGCATGTCAGTACTGTCCATCTATCTGTTCTTCTATCTTCCGTGAACTAAATTGCAGACCATGGATCTCTCTCTTGAGGATTTTGCGCCGATAAATCTTACCGGGTTCTTGAGCTCATCGGAGAGGGCGCATATGGTATCGTCTGGTATTGTCATATCCTGTCTGCATATTACAAGTCAACTGCTCACTTTCCTCTCAGTTCAGCAATACATCACCCTTCCCAACGCAAAGTAGCTATAAAACGCATAGCACCATTTGATCACTCCATGTTCTGCCTTCGAACATTACGCGAGATAAAACTTCTTCGCCATTTCCGTCACGAGAATATCATTTCTATCCTCGATATCCTACAACCTCCAAGCTTCGATCAATTCAGAAGTATATCTCGTTCAGGAACTCATGGAAACCGACCTACATCGCGTCATACGTACACAGCAATTGAGTGACGACCACTGTCAGTATTTCATTTATCAGGTACGCCGCAGAATACACATACACCAAGTATAAGCCTCGGTACCGAACGATTTTCCCTCTTTCCAGGCATTACGTGCCTTGAAAGCACTCCACTCCGCAGACGTTCTCCACCGAGACTTGAAACCTTCCAATTTGTTATTGAATGCCAATTGCGACCTCAAGGTACGTGCCGTTAACTTCATTTCACATATGCGTACAGCTTTAAGCACCCCCCAGGTATGCGACTTTGGTCTGGCTCGTTCCGCCCGACCGCCACCAAATGTTGCTAATGATAGTAGCACTTTCATGACCGAATATGTCGCGACTAGGTATGATTGACTATTAATTCTCCACAAAACTTGTCATGACCAACCCGGCATCTTAAGATGGTACCGTGCACCCGAGGTCATGCTTACTTTCAAAGAATATACTCGCGCGATTGACATGTGGAGCGTTGGTTGTGTCCTCGCCGAAATGCTCAGCGGGAAACCTCTATTTCCCGGACGTGATTGTATGATATTTCCCTTCATCCTTTGTCTAGTTACTCACGTTCCCTAATTCCCATCGCCACATCAAGGTAAGTATAATCCAAATCATGCACACATTTTATGAACCCCATATCGTCCCACAACCTTGTTAAATCAGATCACGACCAGCTATCAATTATATTAGACGTCCTCGGCACACCCTCCATCGATGATTCTATGCCATCTCCTCCCAACGATCAAGAGAATACATCCGTGCACTGCCGTTCCGCAAGAGCAAACCATTTTCCCAGCTCTTCCCAGCCGCCAACCCTCTTGTGAGTTGTCACCTCATTTCCCGCACATCTGACACCTGTGTCCACAACAACTAAGACATTCCTTCCCACAGGCAATAGATTTCTTAGAGAAATGCCTAACATTCAGCCCAAGACGACGAATAACTGTTGTCGGGCTCTACAACAAACCCTTACTTCGAAGTCTGTGTTTCCCTTCTCAATCATTTTCCCACTGACCACGCGCATAGCCTTACCACGACCCTGATGACGAGCCCATGGCCGACCCCCATCGACCCCTCCTTCTTCGACTTCGACAATGGCGAGGCTCTAGAAAAAGAGGATCTCAAGGTAAGCCGAGATCCACTGCAATGTGTCCATTCGTTGAGCGAAGCTTCAGTACTTATATACAAGGAAATCACAAATGCGAAAGCATCCCATCCATCACTCTTGTTGACCAAAGATGCCTAAATGTATTTGATATTGATACCCTCTAGTGTAGCATCGTATTCAACGGACCTGATATATGTGGCACAATATTAGCAAGAAATTCAAAGGCTTGACACGGGAGCTGCTATTCAGGACAGTTACGCATGGCAGCGAGTATGTAGAGTGGGCGAAATTGGACAGCCAATATTACCTTCACGTACCCGGCTCCATAATTATATGCGGTTCCTGCAGATACCTGATGCCATTCAACCATGGCACTCTGCGCTAAGTTCCTTCGTGTTGCTGGAATAAGATAACCCTCACGCAGTGATTCATACTTCGTCTGTGGCCGATTTGGTGCATTCTTATGGATTATTGAATGCATTCCCTGCATGCGCAAGTCCCGGGCTTTTATGCACATGTCAGCAGCAAGTCTAACATTGTTGGTAATCACGATCACTCCAGCTGACAGCGTCGCCTCATGAGCCTCTCGCGACCTACTTCAACCCCAATGTGTTCAAAGTGAAGCTGCCTGCGAACAGCGGAGGAGCAAGTCAGATCCAGCAGGTAACGCAATCATCATTTCCTACCCCCTGCTCGATTCATGGCAACCACCCGAACTCCCGTAACTCGATACGACTCTCAATACCACCCACATCAGACCAACATACCAGTGACAGACACGATCAGATCAGCTCAATCCTTACCTTGCAAAACACCACGTCTTTTCAGGAGATATTTCACTTGAGTCTTACCTACGCGCATAATATATTTTATTCAGCTTCCGAGTGGTGCACATGCATCGAAAGAACTTCTTGCGCGATTGTAGCTATGATATATAACTTAAACAATGCTTACAGACCGAGTTTTGTTCGTATCGCGTTAGCATATTTGCATTTCCCATCTACAGCATCCAACGCGGAACTTTCATGGAGGCTTCAGGAGATTGGTTAAGAACATGTTGCAATCCTAAGATTGCTCGATGATTTTTAGGACTGGCGTACAGACCAAAGGACGCTGTGGTAGGGTAATTTAAACTAAATGTTTTACCTTCAGTGACATCATTCTACGTCGCTTTCTGACGCAGAGCTTGACCCATCATCATCACTGGGCATGGCATGATTCGGATTCCGCACGAGAAGATCCTCAGTGCTCCTAGCTGCATCTTCTAGACATGAGATATTGAAAGACATAAACAGAAATGCGAACCTTTATCTCTGCGTGATTCCTCATAGCTCTCCTGGAGCTCTGCAATAATGGTCTCCTGCATCACGGCAATCTCTTCCGCCGATGCGCACGTTTGGTATCGTTTGAGGTATGGGCTACCGTCACATTTGAATTAGTACAGAGCGGTATGATCGTGAAAGAACTGCACCCATTAACTTTCCAGAACGAATCGCCCCACCCAAACGAACTGAGCAAGGTCTCCGCATGCTGATCGAACCCTGTAATGTAGAAAGTTTGCTGCAAGTGCCTCGACGCAGTTCAGCCGCCAAGGCTTGCCGTAATTGGTGGGGTTAGTAGCAAGCAAGTAGGGACTGCCAATGACCCATCATCGACCAGGGAGATGTGTAAGAGGAGAATGGACTTACGAAGCCGTTCGTGTGGGCTGGCAATTTTCGAGAATGGGACGTCGTCTATGCGGGCCCAAGAACATTCGACAACGGCGACACCGTCTCGTCCGACGATCTCCTTGTCTGCTGGGCTCACGACAAGGGTCCCCTTTGGACTGGTGGCAAATGAATGAGGTCAGAGTGAGTGTGAATGGACGTTTGGAACGAGACAGACGCACGATACGACCACGCCTCGAAATCTGGATCCCACCCTCAGTTCCGTTATAAGACCGAGGCGGGAAAGTTTCTTCCCAGAGCATCGGCGTGGATCACAATGGTCGAAGTCCTTGATCATTTGTATTATAAAACGGCACGGAGCGAATGACAAGTTAACGCACCCACATCGCCACGGGTACATCGATGTGCGGTTGCCCAGCTGTGCGCTCATGAGTGGCCATTCGACTACCTTGTTAAATCACTCGCATTCATCTTCTTCACCTGAAGAATGATTTGAGTTGTCATCTTCGATAATGCTTGAAGGCTTGGCAGAGTCCTCGGGGAAGCTAGACGATGGCTGGGATTGCTGGGAGGTTCTCGCACTTTTATGTCGTTGTGCGCGTCCACCACGTCTTGGTCTGTTCGCACGGGAGGACGGAGCATTCAGAGTATTCTTTTTGCCCATGATCGCACGTATTGACCTCTTAAAGCAGGCTTTCGAGGAAAATGTCGAGTTGGTTATGTAAGCAGATGATTGAAATTTCGGAAGTCGTCTCCGAGTTTAATAGGTTTGAAGCCATTCATCGATGTTCTTTACGGCCGTCTGTCTTTCGAAAGCTTCGCGGCGAGCTTTGACGCCCAAGCGGGGGAACAAGGACTTCTATAAAGGTGAGCCAAGCAACTTTGTCTCTTGAAATTGTGGAACACACGTTGCTGTCATTTTCTCATTTGCGTCGGGCTGTCTCTAATCATGGTTTCCGTCTAAACGACCGGTCTTCTCGTTTCGATGCTCACACTGTACGCAGGGAACTAGACAAGCCTTTCTCCCTGGTGGACACCGCACAGGTGCCCCAGGAAAACATGTCATCCGTGGCGCGTCGAAGTACCGTTTACTGGACGAGAAAGTGAGGGTGTTCGTCGCGCCAAGCATAGAGGAAATCAAGAAAAGCGAGGTGCGTTCTATAGGTATTATCGATTTACTACTTTTCTGACTACTTTTTGCTTCGTTATTTTCCTCATTTGCACTCGCGAACCCGTATAACCGCCCCTCGTCTGATGTCCCTATCTATCTGTTTTTTCTGGGATTAGCTGAAGCCATACGTTGGGAAGGATGTTAAACTCACAATGGTACAGAAGAGGGAGCTGTGGAATATCATGCCAAAGTCACCAGCGTCGTCGCAGTCCGCTCCATCTAGCTGAGCGAACAACTTTTTATTATAGTATTCGACTCTATTGTACTATATCATAGAACATAATGTCATGCATACCTCCTATTGTAGCAGGAGCGGGAAGGGAGTGGGTGCCAGGGTGTAGGTAGCGGTCTTCGTACCATACCAAATATTCCTGATTTATTGCACCCTCCAGACTCTGCCATGGCATGCCCGGATTGTCTTTCAGCGTAATCCTCAGATCTGGTTCATCAATATCAAGACAGTAGATCCAAGCCGACCTTCTCAAGCCCAATGCCCAGTGTCTAGAGCTGGGTCTGTAATAAACGGATCGTGTCTCGATTTTTGTCCACACACTTTTTGGCAAATAATAAAATTTGCTAGTATGTTCAGTAATTTGTGTGCGCCGACACTGATCTTTGAGTCGTAAAAGGTAAAAAAAACATTAATGGCCTGGTATGAGGCTATGATTGTCTCTTTGGTGTGACATGCATATGTTGCCAAGCGATACTCTATCCCCTACTTCGCCTCCACCCGCAGCACGTTGACACTGTATGCTGGGGCAGTGTATGAGAAAATCTTACCAGTTTTAATCTGTGAAATGACGGGCTTGACAGCGTTGGGAGTCTCGGGTGAGTTGTTTGATGTGGCAGAGCCTGAGAGTACTGTCGCAGTGCCAGTGTCGTGAACACCGTTGAAGGGAAGCTCGAATGACATTTCTTCATCTGTCATGTCTGTGTTGGCAATCTGAATAACGAAATATCAACATCGTCGCAACCGACAGAAGAATTAGAGCCTTAAGTACCTTGATGATAATCGTATTGGTGGGTGCATCACGCGTGACACTCCAGTGGAGTGCCCCATTTTGAGGCCAGGTGCTTGGTAAATATTCGGTTCCACGGTTGAGACTAAAGAGCTGCAGCAGATGTTTGAGGGATACAATTCTGCTCAGATATCAAATATCACTACCTGTTGTGTATAGAAGCTGGTTGATGGGTACACATTTGACGCACTGAGGAGACATGAATCTGATATGTATCTTCGATTGTCGCGAGCGACTCACTCAAAAGCAATAAGGTTTGGTGACCACTGATAGTTGGCAGTGTTCTACAGTGCGATTATTGGTGTTCACTCTAGTTGCAGTATGCAAAGTCAGCTCACCATTAACAAGGGAGCATACGACGCAGCGAAGACGATGTCACTGTTACGCTCGAGACCGGTCATGAATGCGGCCTCTCCTGAAGATCCTATCCTGGCGTCAGGTATGGTTCATCACCACGAGAGTACACACCTTGCATATTAGGGTATACAAGACGACCATTGTTGGGTTTGCCGAAGATATCGCTGGCGTTAGTTGACACAACAGCATATTCACCCTCAAAGTAGTAAGTGCCGTCGCGCTTTCAACCGTGTCACATTCAGGTTCCCGTGAGGCGAATGCAGAGCGTACGAACCTTGACAGAATCATAGTAGAACGCATTTTCTGCGAACCATCCAGGTGTCTGGTACACGTGGTTATCATACTGCTTTGGGACGGGATCGAGAATGGGATTGAAGGGGTACGAGGTCGCGATGAATTCTACCAAGAAATGTATCAGTCAGAGGCAAGCTCCTGGACAGCAGTGTAGCGCTCACTCAGCTGAGGGAATATAGCCGTCAAGTTGCCCGCGAAATCTCTCCAGCGGTATATATACCTTGTGGTGTATCATCGACATGCTCATTCATCCGTTAGTTTGAAGTAAAGGACTCACGATTCTGATGCAAAGTCTTCATTGCCAATTTCGACATACTGCAGATTGAATGGTTCTGGGTGACCAAGAGATGCACGCAGGGCAGCTGGTTTACTCGTGGCGGAGTCACCAACGACAAAGTTGATCTGGTCGATTGCCTGTTGGATGTATGGCGCGAGATCGTTCTCAGGGAGGCTGGCCCCATCGAGCGAGTACCCTGTGTGTGAAATAAGCATGCAACAATATGACATGCACGCCTGTTATATACCTGCCCATACAGCCATGATGGGCTCCATTTCCATATCTTCGCAAAGATACATGTACTCGAGAAGACCGAGACCGCTGAAAAAAGGGGAGGGCAATTTGTTATTGATGGCGGAGTAAAAGTCACGAGAATGGCGCGGACTCAGTGTTGACGTATCCCCAGTCACCCATGCGTCCTGGACGGTCAATAAGGTTTCCTACTGTCGCATTCCATTGCCAGCGTGTAGAAAAGCTTTGGCCCTGGTGTTGCGTCAACGATCGAGTCCACAAATAGGCTGATCAATATTTTGTGTTTACCTCCTACAAAGATAGTCAGCGTAGATGAATATGGCGCTATATGGAGCCTACCAAGTTGTTACCACCAGGCAAACGGAAGAACGAAGGCTTCATGTCATACAATGTCTATGTGCTGCTGTTAGAACATGTTGCTTCAACTACAGATGAAAACACGCCTGCGCAATGTCCATACGCAGGCCATTGGCTCTGCCCTTGAATGTTGGAGGGAAGAGAGAGAACATTGCGAAGTTGATCTTCCCTCCGATAGCACTGACACCATCGACCGTGACCGTGAAAATATTGATAGTTGACACAGGGCTTGAGGAAGGTGTGAGATGCACCACGACCTGCGTCCAGGTTGTGGTGGAGCCGGAGACAGGCACAGAAGCGCTTGCATAGACTGCGCCAATAGAAGACTGAAGCATGACAGTGACTTTGCCAGAAAAGTCGGATGCGCTTGGGAATTTGGTAGTAGAAAGAGGCGTTGTAAGTCCAAGAGGCATTGACGTTTATGCCTAGAGGGAAAACAGTGAACTCGATGCACAAGTCCCGGGGTTAGTTGGACTTACCCCAATAGCCTTCATTGCTGAATCCGACTTGAATAGAGGAGCCAGATGGGATGGTAAGCTCAAGGGAGTTGGGCAGAGCATCGGAGAGCGGGATGGGGTCAGCAATAACATTGATGGATGCACCATTGATTGCAGCCCAGCCGTAGAGAGCATCAATTGTGTCTAGATACGTTTCAGGGATTACAATTCGAAAGATACAGCTATGTGAATCCTACTTGGTGTCACCTGCTGGAAGGCGCGGTTCTGAAGCACTTGTAAAAGAACCTCAGGAATATGCCAGGAGCGTAAATTCGATGAAGCACTGACACTCTGCGTAAATACCACCGTCACCGCTCTGCGAAAGAGGGTAGACGTTATTTTAAAAGCACTCAAAGTTATCTTGACCATGATGATATGCTCTTACATACTATAATGAGTGAGGAACTGATGAATAGGCCACGATCGTGCATCAAAGGAAACGTACATTGATATCCTATAAGTCACCGATATGTTGCATGTCAGAAAGCAGTACGAGTTTTACCACTATCTACTTGCCTCGAACATCTGTCCAACTGAGTGGTATGTTAACGCAAAATAGGGTCGCAGGCAGATGTCTCAACTCACAAAGCAGAGGCGGAATGCTGTGGGCAGCTGTACCATTGACACTGACAGTCGTCACCGCGGCACCACAACTTGCGAAAATAGTACTTGCGAGGATACCACACTCAGAAGGCTGGACAGCATCTTGCAATCCAATTTGCTGGGATACACATAGCTGATCAGGTGCCTTTTATAATAAATGGTCATGACGTCGGGGCAGACCGGCGTCGGGTGCGGTGGAACGCGTGACCAATGCAGTGAGGTTGTAGGGAAGGAGTCCAAGGACACAAGATTCGCAAGCGCAGTTCGTGCAAAAACGTTCTCCCCGAACTTCACTTGAATAACTGATTTTAGGCTGTGAAATTCATTATGTCAAGGCTAACTGCCAGTGAGTACTAGTGGCGGGTGCCACAGGTAACTTCCTTGAAACTGAAGCTTCTGAAGCCGTGATATGCAGCAGTATTGGATGCGTTTCTTTGAAGCGAGGAGGATCAATTAGCCACTGGTTGTACTTCAGGTGAAACCGCTCACTTGGGCGGCTCGGCTAATGATTTGGCCTCTTCGAACTTGCGGTCTCCAAGCACCCAATATGTGCTCCTGTGACAGACCTGCATGAAAGCCACTTCCTGCGTGTCCAATGTACTGTAGCTACCGTGGTCCGTGACGGAGCACCTATGTTTTCCCACATTACCTAGTTAGTCAATCAGTAACGGTGCCAGCATCCCCAAGTGGATTTTCACTCCGCTTTTTATTCCCTCGCTATGTACATGTTGCGTGGACAACCGTGACTCCCACGTAACTGTTGTAATTGGGTGACTTCCCGTTCTAGTGTTGCCGTCGAAGTGAAGTGACTTCGAAGTAACTTCGCTTCGCTTCGAAAACGTGAGACTTCGGTTAACTTCGTTGTACCGAAGTTGGTCGAAGTGACACGTCGTTCACTTCGAGAGATGAATCGAAGTTTATCGCATAGATTAATCATAATCACTACAAGTCTAAAGTCCTATATGTGCCTCCTGTCTCTCTCATATTTCACTGGTAAAACATCACTGTACACCTAAGTACATTCAATTGCCCACCTTTCAATGGACTCAAAAGATGTTGACACAACATTCATCAGATCATCGAAGTTCCACACACAGCTCAAGAGCTACTTGCAAGCGAGCATACTCCAACCCTGTCAATGGCCCTTCCTGCATATGAACTCCTACAGACCAAATGGACCGAGCTGAAGGGGACCATTTGGGAACTTGCCCACTATATCAAAATTGGCCTTGACAAGCTTTTTAACTACATTTGTCAAGGCAGGAAAACATGGATCTACACACTAGCAATGAGCTGGTTTGAGATTCCTTTCACATTTAAAATTTTACTGAATTTCGGATAGTTATCAATCCAAGCTTGAAACTTGAATGGATGAAGGCTCACTGGGATGCAAACAATCATGGGAATGGACATTAGAAGTGGTATGTTCAAATTTTGCTATTTTCTCTTCAGTAGTGCTAATGCTTTGTCTACAGATGACATTGTATCACACAGCAATGTGCTTGGAACGGGAAAACAGTGCCTACACCATGCATGTCCACATTACAGCTTCCCTGCTCAACCAATCCTACATCTGCGGCTGCGCAATCATTGATGGCCGGATTTGGGCGCTTGACAAAGATCAACACTAGTGTTCAATGTTTGACAACCTCATTAACTTCTGCCACTTATTCAGACTTGGCTACACCACTTCCTCTAAGTCCTTCCTTGTCATTTGGCCAGTCAACTCCAATATGAACACTGGAAGAGCAAACATGATGAGATTTTTCAAAGGAAGACAGGAAAGATGCTGAGCGAGAAATGCAGCACTATGAAGAAGCAGCACCTCTTGATGCCATGGCTGAACGCACAGCTGATATTGTTCGTTTTTTGGGAGGTATGTGTACCGTTTAGTCTCTTTTTTTGTTTATTCATTAAATTAGCTATTTGCAGCAAAAAGACCTTATATACATGCTGCTTTTCCACATCACAATGGATATCCTTCCCACACAGGCTTTATCTGTTCCTTCTGAATGAGTCTTCTCATCCAGCAAAGAGACATGCACAGATCAGCATGCTAACCTCTCACCACCAGTGCTCAAAGCATTACAGATTCTCAAGTTCTCTTACAAGCAAGACTGGCTGGATTTCACATTGCATTTGGTTGCAGAAGAAACATATTACAATATTTTGGGGCCTGTGTCTAGGAATGCCATAGATGAGCTTGTGGCAGCAGGCAAGCTCAATGAACTTGCTCAGCTGCTTGCAAATGAAAATGAGGAAGCTTAGTCTTATATTATACTGTAAACTAGTAGCTGTTATGAATGGTGTGAGTTCGCAACTGGAACTTGGATAGGGGCTCTTGCTAAGCCTGCTGAGACCAGTAGGTGTTCGATAGCAAGAGTTCTTCAGCAATAGCCTCATCAACTAGATGAAGGTATTATCGACGATTACGACAGCGTGTCTGTAATCGTGTTTCTCAGCTAGCAAGGCTATTGAGTGACGAGCTCAACAGAGATCAAGATGAGAAAGCAAAGCTTGCTTAAGGCTTCTAGCAGATAGGCAGGTAGGACCAAGTAGATTCAAGTTAGAGAATACAAGCGATACCCTACTGGTATATATAGGTAGGAAGTGGTTGAGAGCAGGACTGCCGAATTAGTGGTAAGGGCAAAGGGGACGAGTCAGAACGAGTCATATGCGAGATAGCACCGGTTGGACGGTAAGGGCAAAGGGGAAAGTGAGTCAGAGATAAGTACCAGTTGGGCGGTAAGGGCATGGGGTTGTGAGTCAGAGAAATGGAACAATGGTAACAGTAAAACGTGCACAGCGATCTAGGAGAGCTGTGTGTTCGAAGTGAAATGATGTAGTAAGTACAAAGTAAGACAAAGGTGAAGAGAAAATGAATAGGGGCCTAACGTGACCCGATGTTCTTGTAACAGTAGCTACATTTGATTGATTATCACTGCTGCAAGTTTTCCCACCTATTGCTGACTTCGTGAAGTGGAACAAAGTGCACTTCGACTAACTTTGTTCACATCGAAATCTAATGAAGTGTGTCCAATTTCCACTTCAGTTTGCTTCATGGCAACACTACTTCCCATAGTTAAAAATAATGCAGAATAGAACATACTGTAGAGATACCGTAATATGACACTAACTTCATCACACATCACAAGCCACCATGAATTGAAGCTATTCAATGTGACCATCACACTGATTTTTCATAAGGTAGCAGCCATGCAGATTCTACATACCTCACATGACAAACATGATCAAAAAGTGACTGAAGACAAAAATTGTAATATCAATTGATTGGGAGCCTTACACATCAAACAGCTACTCAGTTACATTGGTAGTAATACTGTGGACATTTTCTGTTAATCAGAATTAACAGAATGGAGTAGAACATGTGTTATTCAAAATATCAGAAACTGTTGTTAGTGGAGTGTAAGGTCAATGTATGTGCATGATACTCTGAC
The DNA here is from genome assembly GCF_016647625.1 of Suillus subalutaceus. NCBI lineage: Eukaryota > Fungi > Basidiomycota > Agaricomycetes > Boletales > Suillaceae > Suillus > Suillus subalutaceus. Next base: position 66,523 of record NW_024540459.1, on the reverse strand, counting down.
ATGCTGTGCCATGTTGCCAACACTATCCTCGCACCATGGGCAACAAAACATGGGGGCAGAAGCACTCGAGAGACAACCTGGTATTAGCACAAGCATCTAAGAAAAGGCAAAAGACTTCAGTTCTGTGTTTTGTGTCAGAGAATGATGAAAATGTGAGTGACACACCTTGTAAATAGTCTAGACAATCTCAATATACTTGTATGATCAGGCCTCTGACTCTGCTGCCACAATGTTGACCAGTATTGATCTCAATAATGTCATGATACCATACCCCAGTGTGAAAGAGAAATGGCGACTAGGCAGTTAGTAACTAGTGCTACTTATCCAAATAGGCGTGAGTGTAATATTCGACCCAAGAGGACTACTATTGAAGCACCCTACTAATAAGCAAGGGGAGCGATAGCACAAAGGGCTTAAAACCTATAGCAACCTAAGACCAAAGTGAACTAATGAGTAGCACTATAGCAATCAGCGACTAAGAGAGTTCCAACAGAGAAATGTGTGTATAAGTGAGATGTGCTATGCAAGGTGTTTTATGCGATAGCGCTATGCAAACATGCGACTAGTGACAGTGGGAAGAAATCAAAAGAGGGAAAGCAAAGGTAAGGTAAGACAGTGCAAGTGAAATGCCTGGTAGCGACTAGATGTAGCGTGGACTACCAATAGCGATTCCAACATTGCAAAAGTCAAACTATGAGGATCCTTAGCGACACGCACTTAAAGCCAGTCAAGTGACCCGCAATCAGAGAGAATGGCAAGAGCAGAATCGATTGCACAAAAACTGAGATATAGTGACTAAGGAGACTCTGACACACCAGCAGAGGTTTGGGGAAGAAAAGTAAAGTACTGTAAGTGCGATGAGCCATTTTTATCATACTGCATAAAAGTTCGGCAATGTGTAGGCGAGAATAGTAGCAACACAGGCAAAAGCACAATGTTCCTACAGGTAATAAAACATGCAGCACAGCGGGACACAAGGATACATGTAATAAGACCTGCGACTGATCAGTAGCAACATTTAAGGACTAATAATGCACCAGCGGAGGTAGGTAGACATAGGCAGGACATGGGAGGACAGAGTACCTAGGCGTTGGACTGGATAGCATGCTATGGGAGAAAAATGGTCCTGAAGTGGATAGCTTGGGAACAATAGTGCTGGTGACTGGCACTTTACTCTTTTCCTCTAGGCAAGGCAAAATATGCCTATGACATCATACATGCTTAGCGCTGGTATGATTGTCACACTGGGCCCTCCATTCAACATCTTCCATTCGAAAATATGACCTCAGTGCACTCCAAACAGACATTCCAATGTGAGGAAGTAGAAGATGAGGATGACCTGATTGCCATTTGCAGAGTGCATTGGCAAGAAAATGACTATCCTCAGCCTGGCATACTTGAGGAAATTACAGACTTACAAGAAGCCACTGTCTCTCATGACTGTTGTGGTGCCCACGAGATAGTTGATGATTTCATCAATGATGACGAAATGGATGCTGAATATAACGAGAATAATGAAGGAAGTGAAGGACTCAAGAAGCACCATTACCATTTTGAGTTGAGAAAGCTACCCACCATTGAGGAAGCTCACAAAGCTCTTGACAGCTTGCAACAACTGCCCAAGCCACCACGGAAAGATCAAACTGGGTATAAAGACCCCAAACTGCCCCCTGTGCTGAAAGAGAAGCTGTTACATGAAAAACTTCCTATGTGGATGTTAGCAAGGATGGGAGGACTCACCCAGAAAATCCTGTTGGGGGACAGTGGCAACATGCTGCTGATAGAGCTGCATGAGATGCATGAGGAGGAAAGAGTACCAAGGGAGATTATATGTCTCGCTGTCTTTGGCACTGGTCAAAGGTGTATATTAGCAATTGAAAAGCATTACTGATGTCATGCATGGTATACAACTCATACCATGACATATACACAAGAGGTGTGATAAGGACGGTATAATAGACCCTACTGTATCCTATCACCAAGTTACCCCATCATCTTCCCCTTATTTATTAGCTAGCATTTCACTTTCAAAAGTTCACTTCCATTTTTCCATGTATTTCTGTTTTGTTTTATGACATTCCATCTCTTTCTATTTTTCTTAGGCATATTCAGCCAACAGACTTTCTCTCAAGCCACCAAACATGTTTGTAAGCATGTCATGTGACTGGGAAATATCATGATTTGTCATGCTTTGTAAGATTTCTAACTGTATTTATAATCCACTTAGTAAGAAGGCTGATTCAGCACACCCAATGGCATTGTTTGTAAGCACATCCTTACAAATCCATGTGATGACTCATGCCATGATTCGTCATGCTTTGTAAACTACACTGTATTTATAATGTAAATTAGTAACCAGGCTGTCATATCCCGTATTCCGGACCTTCGTCCGATGATGTTCCCATGCCTTCTGGACGCCTTCTGGATGCACATCCGGACCTCCATACTCTTATCCATGACTCCATACCCTTATCCATGACTCCAGTACTCCAGTCCACTATCGGTTTGGATCCGTACACCTTCGTACATCCATATATCCATACCTTCGGACCTCCGCAGCTAAGCCTGCTTCATCCACCCTTGGTCCTATTGGATCTGAGCTCATTCCATCTCAGACTCTACCTTCCCTAGATTACCGGTTTATATCCATGATCCTTATCCTAGTTCCGTCTTCACCTATATCTCTGGATCCGCTCATCTGATATATCCAGATGCCTCATCCGATATCTCTAGACCTCCGGATCCGACCTATACTCATATTTGAAGCCCAAACCTTAAATCAGCATCTATCTCCTTATGGTAATCCCCTTGTTTCCGGACTTCGGTTATCTGTGTTTCTGTCTTGCTTATTGATCCTTGTACTCTGTTCATCTCCGAGTTCATTTACTTATGTTCCGTTCATACTTACCAATATGTTTCCACATGCTCATACATAGCATTTGTGTTCAGCTTACTGATCCTCTCAGATCCCTTCCAGTATATAAACCTCTGTACAACTCCTATAAAGTTTCCTTAGTTCAAATATCAACATAGACTTGCTCTCCCGCATCTTAGACTTCACTCATTCTGATCTTGGACTTCAGTCCATCTTAGTATTGCCTTTCCTTAGGCCTAGGGAAGGATTCCCTAGGCCGACTTTCCGGTCCTCCGGATTTATCCTTCTGTCTACATCCATGCTTAGGGATTGACTCCCTAAGCCGGAGTTTTGCCTTTCCGGCACTTCCTGTCTTTCCAAGACTTCTGTCTAAACCCTGTCTATCCGACTCTACCATAGTGTAGTCTACCTCTGTTTGTTTCTACTCTAGACCTTGTCCATAGTAGCCTTTCTCCTCCTGTCCTAATCCTGTCCGCTCCTCTGGTCCTCTGGTCCTCCTAAACCTTCGGACCTTTGGACATCGTAACCTTTGGACAACGTACCTTTGGACAACGTAACCTCTGGACATCTTAACGTCTTAACCTTCGGACCTCTGGACATCCTGTCTTTCAGACCACTCCTCCTATCCTATCCTGCTTTGGACTCTGTCCCTTGCAGCCTATCCTCTATGTGTTTTTATCTAGGGAACTTATCTTGGGAAGTCTTACCTTCGGATCTAATACAGTGGATGAAACTCCTCCGGAGTTTCCTATACTCCTCCGGAAGTTTCTCGCACACATCCGGAAGTCCTCTAGCACTCTACTAGAGTAGCCAGCCTCCAGAAGTCCTTCGGACTTCGTCGTATTCCATCTGGACTTCATTCTGAAATTAAGGGCACGTACTCGGGTAAGGGGCACAGCGCACGAGCTGAGGCCAAGCCCTTCAGATCCGTCTACCCTTGAGCTATGGTCTTAACACAGGCTGACTCAACACACCAAATGACATTGTTTGTAAGCACATTCTTACCAATCCACGTGATGATTCATGCTTTGTAATCAGGGCCTCCAAAAGGTATATAAGGAGCCCAATTTTGCTATGTAATAAATGGAGCACTTCCCACCTTCACTCATCTCAAACAGTGTGAGATTAAGTAAGAACCTAAGTACAGGCAAATCAATAGCCTCAAAGTAAGACTAAGAAACATTTATTCAAGTTATATACTACCTTACAGGGGTTGATTATATAATCTATCAGCTAATCTAACTAATTTTAACCCATACTATTTTCCTCTCTCTTTTACAGGAAGGGAGACATGATTCACGCTACACAATTCACAAGCACACTAACTCTCAGACACAATTCATACCATAGACTCAGTATACAGAATCCAATTGTTTTAAACTAACCAAGGAACAAGGAAAGAAGGTATATTGAAATAAATTCTCCCAGGAACTCACACATTATCTACCATGAAAACTAGAAAAGTTGTAGACTGTGTACTTGAGGACTGACAATAAGTCTTATCCTGTATAGTTGTGTTGTCACTATACAAGTGACATACATAAGACCCTAGAGTAAGAGGACACTGATCTGTGACAAACCTCGTAAACTCTTGTGGATCAATGATGAGGGTTTGGCATCAGCTGTGAAGGATCATCTTCAAAGCTGTGGCAAATATGTTTGTGCCTGGGACATTGTTGATTATTCTAATGTTGCAGAGAATCAAGCTTTACATGGCTTCAAGAAAGGAATCTCACTCACAACAGCTCAGTGGTGGATGAAAAAACCCAATGTGGTGAACAAGTTTTGGCTGGGCTGTAGGGAAAAGCACCAAACCAAGATATATGAGTCTCCTGCTCTGCCTAGCTGCTACTCCTGCTAGCAAGAATGTTCGACCCTAAAGGATCTCTGACTAGGCTTAGGCTCAAGGAAAGAGAGTGGAGAAGGTACTTCGAGTCAAGGTAAGAAAACTATGTTCCAGGAGCTATCTGGTGAGCTGAGAAGCTACAACTAGGAAAGCTACAACTAGGGGATGCTACCGAATAACCCAAGTGAATGGGGGGCAACCAAAGAACTGGAAACAAGGAAACTAGGTAATGACTGTAGAGTCCTAGGTAAAGAGTGAATTGATTATGTAAGCAGCAAAAGTGCGAATCTAATCTAAGGAAAGTATCAATAAGACCTGCATAGTGAAAACTGCCTTTGCAAGGCTACAGAAAGTTTGAACACCACATCGGGTACCACTGGACAAAGGACCCAAAAGGGCAATATGTTGATGGCCATGAACGTCAAGATGTTGTTCATTACAACCAAAATATTTTCCTCCCAGCGTGGATTCATTATCAGCCATGAATGCTGGAAGTGGAAGGAGGATGATGTTACTGTTGAGGAGGTTAGTACAGTAACAGCAGCTTTTGGTTGCCAAGTGGTGGTATGATGAGTTGACATTCTATGCAAATGACAGAAGGAAGCAGCGCTGGGTTCATGATTCCAAGAGTGCACTTTCACAGCCAAAAGGGGAGGGTGCTTCCTTGATGTGGTGGACTTTGTTTCTGCAGATTATGGATTTCTGTGTTCAAAAGATGGAAGTAAGAGTGTGCAGGTACTATTCAGGGCAGGGAAGGCTCATGATGGCTACTTTACCAACCAGGATATAACTGCCCATGCTGCAAAGACAATGAATATCCTGGAGAAAGACTATCCTGATGAGGATCATGTTCTCATTTTTGACAATGCAAGCACACACCTGAAGAGGGCAGATGATGCCTTGTCTGCTTGTATAATGCCCAAAGGGCCATCACCTACATGGGGGGTCTCCGTCTCAATAAACTGGTCCTGATAGGAAGCCCCTCAAGGGGAAAATTTACAGGGAGATGGCTGACTCCCGAATAGAAATCCACTGTCCCTTTATTTCTCCAAGGGTCCAAATAATAAAGCTGGGTGGTTCAAGGGTATGTCACAGATTCTTGTGGAGCACAGGTATACAGACACACCTAATCTTAAAGCTCAATGCAAGGACTTCAAATGTCTAGGAGATGGGAAGGATGACTGTTGCTGCCATCAGCTAATGTACAGCCAGCCTGATTTTGCCAATGTGGAGTCAGTACTTGAAGCCTTGTGCTGTGCATGAGGCTTCAATGTTATTTTCTTACTGAAATTCCATTGCAATGTGGTGTTCAAACTCAGGCTAGCCTTGCAGAACCCCTTTTTGCTATAGAGGTCAGACCTCCTTGAGGCCACAACACATCCTCCCATCACTTCCCTGCAGAGCCTTGACTCATCTGACTCTCTCATTTGTCACAGCGCACTATGTCCAACTCAGCCGATCTGAACCTGTTGCCTCAGCCGCTCGCAGCTAACCAGGATCGCAATACATTATCCTTTACCTGCCATCTTGGTTGTCTCACACTTCATCCAAGTGTCCTGTCCTGTCAGTACCAAGTCCTCCCATGTCCTGCCCATGTCCACCTATCTCCATTGGTGCATTTTAAGCTTATCTTATCATTACTGAATGAGTGGCAGGAACTGGGGAAACGAGTACGCCTATATCAAACAAGGCATTATTACATGTATTCCTATGGCCACAGCAACCACAAGCCTTATTACATACTAACCCGAATACCTCGCACCTCGCTACTACTCTTGCCTATGCGATCCCGGTGTGACAATCATATTGGCGCTAGGCATGTATACCTGCATAAGCCTTCAATAGGTGGACCAAAGTTATCCCTCATATTATTCACTACTCCCCTATCAGCAGTCTTCACTTGTCTCAGCCATAACTCTTGTCTGACACTATTCCACACTTTCCACACTATGCGCGCACATTCCCGCAGCGCTATTCATGCTCCTGCGACTTATCCAATGCTATTCCTGCGCTTATAGTGCTATCAGAACTACCAGCAATGTGTCTATGGGAGCATTAGTGCATGTCCGCTCTATCTAGTGCTTGTTCCCGCGCTTAGCACGCTGTTCTCACACTCTAGGATCCACCCGAAACATTGGAATCTATCCAGTGTCCATCCTACCTCATTGGTATGTAATTTGCCTTGCCTCAAGTTTATAAAAAGTGCTACAGTCTTATTACATGTATATCCTATCCCTTCCGAGTCCGAGATGGTATAGTTTACTAGTATAAGAAACCTATGGTGATTATTTTGACATTACTTCCCTTTGACTGTATTTCCTTCCCCTTAGGTTTTACTTAGAAGTAGTCACCCTTTAGTTGCGCTCTATGGCCCCTATTTGACTTTCCTTACCCTTGCAATCAATACCTTTGATCTCACTCACTATCCATTACCCTCCTTTGACTCAGTGTCCGCTTTCTTGACTTCCGCTCTTTCCTGCGCATTAGCGCTCTATCTTGCGACGCACTATTCCCGCACTTTAGCGCTCTTTCGGTGTGGGTATCACAACCTGGCAGGCACATATAAGAAAAGTGCTCAGCCAGTATAAGTGAGTCTTGGCTCTGCCTAGCTGCTATACTCGCAGAATGCAAGAACGTTCGACCCTAAAGGGGAAGCAAAGAAAGCAAGGATCCACAGAATGATGCTAATCAACCCTGGTGAATGGCGGTGAAAGCGTGAGACGCGGTGAAGGCGCGTGCGGGAAAGTGAAGTGTGAAAGTGCGCGAAGCGTGGGAAGGTAGTGCAAGCGGTGCACAAGTGTAGAAGACGGATACTGAGACTGATAAGAGGAAAAGTGCAGATCTAGATGGATACTGATAGTGCCACTAGCTATAGACTGATGCTAGGGCCTCAAGATGATGATGGATATATGCATTGCATGGAACTAACTGCCAAGTACATGGTGTTAGAAGATACTGAGTGGTAGGAAGCTGGGTGTAAAACGAACATGAGAGTATGTAAGTTCTACCTAAGCGCTCTCCCAGGGCTTGGAGCCAAATAGGGAGCACTCTAAGTATGTAAGTGAGGTAAAGTAAGGGTCCATAATGAAATAGGAAGTGTAATATGCCAAATATAGTCAGATAATGAAAAGGAACATACCAAGGGACTGGTTGGACGATGAATGGATGCTCCTGGATGCTGTGCGATGCAGTGCGCTTAAGCGCAAGACAGCACGCAAGGCGAGCATGCGGGAATACTGTGCATTGTGCGGGAAAGTGTCGCGCCTATGGCGCGTTTCGCGGGAAGTGGTGCGCTCCATGGTGGAAGTCATAGTGGATGATGGTGCTAGTTGTGCCATGAAGGCCAGTTGTCAGAATTTGTAAAATGAGCCCATATGCGTCTGCAGAAACGTGAGTCTCTACATCAGGTCTTTCTATCTTAAGTTGTCCTTAGTAGCTTTTCCCTCGGGTCGAACATTCTTGCTTTATTGTTTGCAAGTATAGCAGCATAGGCAGAGCTTAGACATATACTGGCTAAGTGCCTTTACAAGTGCCTAGTCAGGTTGTGTTTTTCACCTGTTGTGTTTTTCACACTGGACATTCACATAGATAGATAAATAGGACTCAAGTCTCATACTATCACTTACTTCCCTTCTCCAGACATACCTGCTAGCATTGTAGGAGTCACCTTAGTGAGTCTTTGATTGTGCAATTGATCCTTTGCTTTCATCTTGGACATGCCTTAACTGCTCTAAGTGTTATGAACTAGGTGGGTTCTGACGTATGGCTACTCGATAAGAGTAATCGGCCAAGGTTGGTTCAAGGCTTCAGCATATGCCGAAGTTCAATGGTTCACTAAGACAAGACAAGGAGAGTGTCCTCGACTTGAATCACGTTTTAATACAACTTAAGATTGGAGGTCTTAAGCGAAAGAGATTCCAGGTAAAACCTAGTAAGATTAAAGTAAAGAACTACATAGTACAGGACGAGTTTATATAGTAAACGGTAACGACTTTAGGGCCGGTACGATGAGATCATAGAGACGAGTCAGAGATAAGACGAGTCAGAGATAAGGCGAGTCAGAGATAAGACGAGTCAGAGATAAGGCGAGTCAGAGATAAGACGAGTCAGAGATAACAAGAATAGATCATCTAGCGACAGCAAGATGCGATCGTGATGTAATACAATGATGTGAGAGAAAGAAAATGAATAGGGGCGTACTTGACTGTAACACTAAGTGTGCATTATCTAAGCTTTCTATACCTAGGCCTTGTAAGACTTGGACTGCTACTGATAGTCTTGACTTGGCAACCTATACCTAGTTTTAGTTATACCTAGTTATACCTAGACTCTCCTTATGTTAAGACCGTACTCAAGAGGTATCAGATCCGAAGAGCTTCGGCCTCAGCTTGTGCGCTGTGCCCCTTTCCCGAGTATTGCCCCTTATTTCAGAGTACTTGAAGTATTGCATCTAATGAGATGGATAAGTATCGTAACGGATCTGTTAAGACTTCCAGATATCAGATGTATAGAGTAACGGCTAATCTGGATCGGATCCAAACTAGAAACTAATGGATGAGGACTGTCCGAAGACAGAGGCAGATATACAGACTATAGGAATCAATCCTAAGTCTTGGATTAGACAGGAGTAGAAGACTTGAGTCTGGACAGATAACGGAGGATGAACGGAGGGACTTAGAGTCCAGATGGAATGAGTGCAATCTAAGATGATATTCGAACTGATCTACTACAGCGCATGTACAAGGGTTTATATACTATGGATAACTAATGGAATGATCAATAAGCAAAGGTGCAAGGCTATGTACAAAGTATAAGCAGAGCGGATTGGTAAGTCAGACAGATCACAAATCATGAATTGGAAATGAAGTAAGTACAGCAGATCAGTAAGCATAGCAGAAGTAAGGATAGCTGGAATGCCGGAGTCTAGGAATACCAAAAGGAGATGAACAATAGTTAGAGTTATATGAACAGGAAATGAAATGAGGATCAGATTGGATCTGTGGACCGGATGATGGATATATCCAATGGATCTGGATCGGATCTGCAATCCGGATCTTCGGATCTGTAACCGGATATATGGTATATGACACCTTACCTCGGCCTAGCTTTATCTGCCATTCCCCTTGGCATTGGATCTTTCTACTTGTATCAGGTATCTCGCATCAGGTGTACCATCGGTACCCTCTTGCATCGGACACTTCTGGACTTGGACTCAGACCTTTGGTTGGTTAGAACATCTTGGTCTCAGATTACAGCTTCTTCCCTTCTCTTCCCTCACACTATTAGAAGGAAGTGCTTCAATAGCAGTCCCCTTGGGTTGACATACTGCACTCGCACCCATTAGGATTTAGTAGGTTTGTTGGTATAGCTAGCTGACTACTATTTCTTTCACCACAGCGAGCTCAATTTCATTGAGCAGTGTGGGGTTTTGCAAAGTGGATATACCACATGAAGGATAGTTCATTGTCAGCTGCTGCGCTTGAGAAGAATGTCATTGACTCACTCAATGCAGTACCAATGTTGACAATATGGCAGTATGACTCATATCAATGACTTATCAATCAGACTTCTGATGAGAATTGTAGATTTTCCATCAGATTTCCATCAGATCAGCCAGATTTATTGATGCTTACCAAAAAGGCCTCATGAAACACAAGCAGCATGGGCGGTAAAGAAATATCATGGACATTGTGTGCTTCCTGCCTCAATCATGAAGGAATTTGATGAGCACTAAAGCACTGACAGCTGCCCACCCCTTGGCAAGCATCAGTCTGACTGCTTTTACAATGAGCAAATATATTATTTTGCTTACTACTCATATACTACTTATACATTTGACTAACTAACACTGGCAGCACATATTTTATCTCTGAGCTTGATACATACAGTGGCTCAAAAAAGTGTCCCAATGTTTGTGGGTTTTCATGCAATTGCTTCATTGTGAGTCAGGGTGTGGGAATCTGACCAAGCTATAGGGAGGTGTCAGAATGCTCTGCCTCTTGGCTTTATCTCTGTCCCCTGTAGCATGAGAATCCGATGTTATTGTGTGAAGATATGGACATTTTAATTTGATGACTCATTGGGACACTTTTTGACTTTGAATTTGACCAATATAATCTCTATAATTCTAGTACTTAGTGTTGCCTTCTCTTGCTCTAATCACTTCTACCACTCTTATAAATCACTATCTATCAATTCCTAGCATTATCCATCAGTAATATTCCCTCACTGTGCTGTAACTCTCTCCCATAGCTGAAATAGCCCCTATTGAGGATCCTGATACACCTCCTGAGTAATTTCCAGAGCTGTTCAATAGGGTTGAGGTCTGAAGACTGTACTAGTCATGATAGAACAACAATATCATGGTTTTCAAACCATTTGGTAGCCAACTTGAAGCATACTTGTATTGTGATGTAAATACAGTTGTTGCAATCAGCCGATATAGTTTGTGTACTTCCTAGCGGAGTTACAAGAGCATCTGAGTGGCAGAGTAGATAGTTAGTATAATAGATTATCAGAATCAGCTGAATATATTCTGTGCACCATGTACTCCTATTATTGTCGCTGTTTCCACTAAGCCCGGAACCTGAATCATAAGAACTTGAGATCATTATCTTGTCATAAGATGGTGTCTTCTTTGTCAATGTTTGATTACTGCATGCTTTTAAGCAGACAATCTGCCAAAATTGAGATGCACTGCTCTGCATCTATCCTCCCCTCCATCTCACAGAGAATTTTCTCCCCTAGTTCACCTCATACAACCCCATACCATCAAGTTTTCTCCTTCAAACTTAAGTGTTTTCTTGATTTCTCTTTGTCCTAGTAGTTCTTCTGCCTTTTTCCATACATATTCCTGGCTATCTGACCCCATTCTATTGATTTTTGTCTCATCTGACCAGATAGCCTTATTCCATTCCTCAAAGTCCAATACTGGTGCTTTAGAGCAAAGGCTAGTCTCCTCCCTCTATAGGCTGAAGATAGGATAAGCTTTTCTTCTTAGTTATAACTTCAAGGTTGGCTGCCTTGAGAGCATTCCTGACTATTTGAGTGGAGACAGTGGTGTGGATAATAGAATAAATGAATTTGATGGCTTGAGTAGTATTAGCAGCCTGCCCAGTCAAAATATAATACCCAAAAGATCTTTTGCTATATGGTATGAGCTTAAAAAGGTGATTTAATTTGATATTTTTCTTATCTGGAATGGTCTTTTTGATGAATCTAGCAATAGTATCCCTGCTCAGGCCAGTTCTAGTAGAAATCTGCCTGTTAGACAGATAAGAGGAGCTGAAGATGAGAATAAGGGCTATTTCAGCTATGGGAGAGTTACAGCACAGTGAGGGAATATTACTAATGGATAATGCTAGGAATTGATAGATAGTGTGTTTATAAGAGTGGTAGAAGTGATTAGAGCAAGAGAAGGCAACACTAAGTACTAGAATTATAGAGATTATATTGGTCAAATTCAAAGTCAAAAAGTGTCCCAATGAGTCATCAAATTAAAATGTCCATATCTTCATACAATAACATCGGATTCTCATGCTACAGGGGACAGCGATAAAGCCAAGAGGCAGAGCATTCTGACACCTCCCTATAGCTTGGTCAGATTCCCACACCCTGACTCACAATGAAGCAATTGCATGAAAACCCACAAACATTGGGACACTTTTTTGAGCCACTATACATATTGTCTCATTTGCTCCAAAGCATATTTTCAACAACAGCATTAGTCTCAGGGTTCTCTATCATTTTGCCAAAATTGACCCAGTCGTTGTGCAGCCCGTGGTGTGAGTGGTACCAACTTTACAATTAACTCATTCCATTAATTGCCAGACTACTAGATATTGGGTCAATCGTCACAGGAGTGTTGAAGCTCTCAGGTCCTTTTTGGCATGCAAGGAATCTCTTCTGGAGCAAGAGTAACAGTGGCTCTTCAACATACAGGCCAACTATGTTCTTGGTGATGCCGTGAATGTCACAAGGTTGCCTTCCATCCTCATCTCAAATTTTACATTCAACTCTGGATACAGCTTTCTTTCAACAAAATTCATTAGACCAAGTCAATGCACCTCTAGGAGATGAACTTTCAATTGATAACCACACTTCGGACTGTCTGATCTCAGGCAAAGAGCTTAAACCATTGGTTCAACAAACATATTATGGTTAGCGCTGCACAGACCTTCTTGTTTGACTTCCTGGATGTATACCCATTCTATTATTCTCGACCTCCCCATTGTTACCGGCACCGCAGCTGGACTAACCAGGGCAGCAACACGCTCCTAGATGAGATTGTAGCTCATCTTGTTCAGAAACCCACCACACATGTACTCCATTTTTTGATACCTTTCGCCAACTCACACCCTCAGAAACTGTTTGCATGTCGCATCATCCAAGCTCCCCTTCTCGTTCATGGTATTAGCAAGGGGCTAGACACAGTTTGCTCCCTCATTGGTCAATCCTGACTTCTTTTGTCGCTTGGTGTCCCTGAGCACCTACATAATCCGGATGAGACAAAGATTCTAATTGTTTCATTTGGCAGACAGGTCTCCCAGAAGCTGACTTCTAGTTGTGGGAGCAGCATGGGTCACTCAAGTCCAGGATGCAAAACACCTCAAATTGATCCTCCATTGGAGCCATGGCAGATCCCTGATAGCCCACAAATGTCAAAGATCTGTCCTTGCAGTGACGCTCTCAGCAAAATGGACATGTCATACAGCTCTTACAGCACCCCCCATTTAACCCAGGCCAGCTGAATGACTACCAGCATCCAAATCCAGCAAGACATTATTCATCATTTCACTGAGTAAATTGTACTCTCACCATCACAATACTGCTGAGATATTTCAGTGCAGGCCGTGCAGCGTGCGATGCCCCTCCATCTTTTTCAACACAACACCTATCTTCAAGTCCCAAAGGTTACCATTCATCACTTATCGGGGAAACTGCGACCACATCTACATCCCCCTCATGATCTTCAAAAACTTGCAGGGATGTTGTGCTTGGAATGAGCTGTGGCATTTTACTGGAGGTTAATGGTGTTGAGCACAGTTGAGGGATTGTGGGTGTCTTTCTCTAAGCTGCAGAGGTGCATGTATTATGCTGTTTCATCATGCTAACCTACCTCATTTCTATAGACGCCCAAGACACAAGGTCGTTTGCACCACACTCTATCACCGTTTCAGCATGAATGCTCCCCATGAGTCATGCATTGAGACGGTGGAATGGCGCTTGACTACTTGCCTCACATATCCATCCTCCAGCCTATCATCTCATTTGCATGCAACCACAGCACTCTGGGCTGCCTCAAAGACACAATCGCGAACTTGAAGAACAGCCATGGTCAAGAGTAAGTGTATCTTGCAGTGTAACATTCAGATGGTTCCCTTACAATGCTTTCAGGCTACATTATGTGTATGCCCAAGGTCCAGAAGACAATTTACTATGTTACTAGTGAATCCCTTGCAGCTGTCAGACGGGCGGGTCATCTTTACAGCCATGTAGACATGGTGAACTTGGCGTGGCAACTTAAACCACATGAATTTCCGCTTGGGGATAAGTTGTCTGCGAAGCTACCCAGAACCTGTCAGCACATTCCAGCGTTTAGTCAAGATCATGGCGCTGTACTACAACAAGATGACATTTTATATGGAAGTCATTGGCAGTGTGTCAACCGGGACGCCAATGGGGCAAGTCTAACTTGCTTGCTGCTATTGTGTCGCAGATGCTGCTTGGGAAGCTTGGTAGTGTGTTATGGGAGGCATTTTCTGGGTCTGGGCCTAATGCTGGATCGCCTCATTTGCCTGTGCATGTGACTTAGTGTATAGCTTACAATAGATATTGAATTTGCTTTGCATCACATCGTGCACTTCCGAGAGTCAGAGGGCGATGATATCAGGCTTGAGTTAGACAAGGAGCAGGATGGCAAAGGTGACAAACAGGACAAGGAGGACAGTGATAGCTCATGATGATGCTTGGACGATGTGGTGAAAGAAATAGTAGTCAGCTAGATATACCAACAAACTTACTAAATCCTAATGGGTGTGAGTGCAGTACTTCGACCCAAGGGGACTGCTATTGAAGCACTTCCTTCTAATAGTGCGAGGGAAGAGAAAGGAAGAACTAAGCTCTAAGGCCTGAGATATCCGACCGACCGAAGGTCCGAGTCCGAGAATGTCCGACGCAATATGGGATACCGATGGTACACCCGATGCGGAATACCAATGCAAGATGCCAATGCAAGATACCGATGCAAGGTGGGGAGTCTGATGCCGATGAGCGGCACGTAAGTCTAGGCCGAGGTAAAGAGAGTCCAGGTATAACTAGATATGATGAGGTAAGACTAGGTATGGGTTGCCGATGTAAGACTACTGGTAGCGGTCCGGATCTCACAAGGCCTAGGTAAAGAAACCTTAGATAGAGTGCACTTAGAGTGGTCAAGGCACGTCTGATGATAAAAAGCAAGGGGGATCAATTTGCACAATCAAGGACTAACTAAGGTGACTCCTACAACGGTACCAGGTATGTCTGAGGAAGGGAAGTAAGGGATAATACGAACTTGAGTCCTATTTATCTAACTGCGTGAACGTTCGGAATCGCACAGGTGAGAGTAGTAGTGAAATGCGATGTAGAGACTCGATCCTGAGTAGCCTCACAATGGCATATATTGCACTGTAGGTCGAGTCTACAATACTATGCATGCAACGCGACACTAGTGCGATAAACGCGACGTTCGCGCGCGACTTAGGCGACACTTCCGCGACATAGGCGACACTTCTGCGACTTGCGCACGCTTTAGGCGAATTTTCCCGCGCCTAAGCGCTATAGGGCGCCTGACTTCCCACTGTGTTTTCCCATGTCCAACCAAGTTCCCAGGTATGCATTTCTCCATTTATCATTTATTTCAACATCGTACCATGTTTATTTTCACTTGGTACACATTTTTCATTACACATTTTTTTTACTTAACACAACACACATTACCACGGACCACCACCATGATAGACAGTCACCATCTCCAAGTTTTTATTATGTTTTGAATAAATCATCGCAAGCCCTAGTAGCAGTTAGCTCTAGTGGCCATATCCGCATCAGTTGTCTTATCAGCGTCTCAGTACACGTCTTAACATCTCACTATCGCTCGCATACCGCTTTCACCCAGTTCCGCTTTTCGACGCGCGACTATCCCGCGCTTCGCGCGCCTATAGCGCCTTTGTTCCCGCGCTTTCGCCTTATCACGCGCTTTGCGCATTCCCCCTAGAGTTGACCAGTGGATATTTGCTTTCTCCGCTTCCCCTAAGGGACGAACATATCGCACTCATATTTTCCTCCCTTCAACAATTATATCAGCTGCACCCTCAGCTGAGTTGAAGATCCTTCAACTGGAGCCCACCGCAAGGGGATCAGTCAGCACATCCACACATATCCAACTCCATTCCACTCTACTCCACTATCCGCATATCCGCTTCCCACATTTTCGCCTTATTCACATTATCGCGTTTCCGCCTATTCCGCCTTTCGCTATTCCGCCTATTCCGCGCATCCGCATATCCGCCTTTTCCGCTTTTCTGCCTAAATCGTGAAATTCGCGATTTATGCCCCTTCGCTTTCGCACCATGAACACGCCAGTAGATTCCTTTGGCATGCCTTTGCGCACCTGCAGCGCTGCTCCACGTTTTGGAGGTGACTACACCCAACTGGTCAACTTCCTGGAGTCAGTAGAACGACTCGCGCAACCACTTGGGCTGTCAGATAAGGACATTATCAAGTATGCCTTGAAGTATTCTGCGCCTAATGAGAGAGAGGTGTTCCAGTGCTATGAAGGTAACAACACCTATGAAGATTTTGCTAACTTCGCCTTGTTCATGTATCCAGAATGCGCAATTAAGCGCTACACGCGCCCTACTAGCGCGATTTCCGCTATTCCGCTTCCGCCCCTTGAAGCGTCCCCTAAAGCGCCACCTGTAGGTGCGCCTCAGCAACCAGAACGCGCCCAAGATCAGCTAGTAGCAGCAGCTATGGCGCCAATATGCGAAATACGCGAAACCCTTCCCCTTCCGCCTACTCCAACATTGCCTATCATTGAAATCGTGTTCGCACCAGCACACATCGAGGCGCCTATTGTAGGCGAACCTACAGAGCATCAGAGCGACACAGAAGATCAGTTGGACGAAGTGGTTTCACCCCAGCTCGACATATGTGAACCTACCGCTATCGCGAACGTGCCAAATGCGCTACCAGACGAGATCACGCCATCCATCATCAGCAATGACCTTCAACCCCAATCGCATTTTAGCGCGCCTATTCAGGAGCATTCTGCAGTGACAGAGCTCCAAAATGCGCCTCATTTCAACCACAGTTTGTCTCTACTAAATCCGCTTGTTACTGACAATACCGCGCATATCGCGTTTTCCGCTTTCAGCGACTTCCACTTGCCAGTCAAACACCCATGTATCAAGTCACCCACCCACCAAGTAGAACATGTCTCAGGCGACCCTGACACGCCTCCAGTGCACCCTATGGCGCCTGAGGTCGCACATGTCACGCACTTTGAGGCACTGTATATTCAACCTTCGCTCATTTCGCCTTTTTCGCTTATTTCGCGTTTTTCACTCTCATTGAGTTTTTCATCAGTTGCTAATGCTTCGCCTTTGCCTTCATTTAAGCTTACCATTATTCCCTCACTCAGGCGCCACAGTCGCGCGCCTCACGCCTTAATTCACGCGCCTAAGGCGCCCATCATTACATCAAAGTTTTCCCTCCATCGCATTTTTACCACTTTATCATTTTTAAATTGCATTCCTCACATTCATCATGACCCATACTTCAATCAGCCATTCAGGCGCGACTTAGGCGCGCGCCTGACACACATACATCCGCCTACATCATCCATCATTACATTTAACATTGCACCATCTGTCCTTATTCACATTTTTCGCATTTTCGCTTATCGCATCCATAACATCCTTTCATTTTATATCAAGTACCATTCATTCATGATCAGGCACCTATGTCGCCTTGATATATCATTCATACTCATCATTCGCGTCACATTCACGCCTAATTTCACTGCACATAGATCACTCACTAACGCATTTTCGCTATTTCAGCCTATCCTCGCGCATACAGAGGATATAATCATTTTCGCGCCTAAATGCGCTAACGCGCCAGCATCGCCTATCGCCTATCGTGCTGTAGCGCCTTTCAACCACTGTCGCCTCGCCTCGCCTTGGCGCGCGCCTAATAGGCGCCACCAAGTGCAAGAGTTCATCCCACCAGTCACTAGTCCGCCACTATCGCGAGTTTGAAGAAGATTGGTTTATACCTGGTTGAAAAAGTTGTTGCGAAGTCTTGAAGATGAAGAGTACACCATTCCCTGTCGCTTAACACTGTCGCCTCACGCGCTTTCGCCTCGCGCCTCATCCGCTTCAACCGCTTCAACCATCATTTTTGCGAAAAATCACCATATACCGTGTTTTTTCATAGCATATAGTTTGTTTTACCCTGGTTTTTGTCCAGCGCTTTTCTCCTTTCATTTTTCTCATCATTACATCGCCTCAAACACTAATAAAACACTGACATATATACTCATAGATCCGCTTAGCAGAAAACAACAAAAACAACAAAACAACTATAGACTCGTGCCCACCTAACCCAGTAGGATATTATTTTCGCTTCTAACGCATGCTGTGGCACCATGCACATTTACCTTTGAATAGTCCCCTATAGCGCCTCATTCTCGCGCGCGCGCTTTTTTCGCGCTTAGCGCATAGAAGGACATAGATGTTGATAGTTGCACGAAGAAGACAAGACGGACAGGACATCCGCAAAGTTTACCATTTCACTTTCGCTTTTTCACTTATATTTTTACTCATGTCATTCATTCCCTTAGCACCTGTTTCATAGCGCGCCTAGTGGGACTTGGTTTGGACATGGGTTGGACCACTTCCTCAACACGCAGTTTCGCCTTCCACACCTTGGATATCACTGGACATTCGCCTCTTCACCTTCCCTGTACTATGCGACGCTTACGCGGCATACGCGACATTCGCGCTTATCACGCACATCCGCGCACCTCAGGCGCCTCAAGCGCGAATGTTCCCGCGCCTTACACAGCACATTCACGCCACACTCGCATCATCAGCCATCTATTGTCATCATGAGTTCGCATCCTTATGCCATCTTGAAGAGTCGCTATCACTTGAATACCGCATTCGTGCACTTCCGCTTCATAAGCGCGAATGTTCCCACGCTTCGCGCGCCTATGACGCCTTATTCACGCGCATACACACATCACTCTCGCCTCATTGCAGTCATCTCCATATCATTCAGGCAGTTGTCACCATCACATCCCCAAGCTTTTGATTGTGTTTGCACACACCAGAGTCACTTCGCGCATTCCGCTGTTCTACCGCGCTTTCACGCCCCTATGACGCCTTACGCCTGCGCCTCTCCCGCGCTTAGCGCGCCATTGTTTTGCCAGTCTCGCCTCATCACATTCGCCTCAGACACACTCGCAGTACACTCCTCTCGCATCACATACCCCCATCACAACTTCGCTTGAGTTCACCACTTGATGCACTGAGTGGGGACACTCAGAATTTAAGCCCCCAGGAGATGTAGAGACTCGATCCTGAGTAGCCTCACAATGGCATATATTGCAACATAGGTCGAGTCTACAGTAATATGCATGCAACACGACACTTGCGCGATAAACGCAACGTTCGCGCGACACGCGCGACTTAGGCGACACTTCCGCGACATAGGCGACACTTCCGCGACTTGCACGCGCTTTAGGCGAATTTTCCCGCGCCTAAGCGCTATAGGGTGCCTGACTTCCCACTGTGTTTTCCCATGTCCAACCAAGTTCCCAGGTATGCATTTCTCCATTTATCATTTATTTCAACATCGTACCATGTTTATTTTCACTTGGTACACATTTTTCATGACACATTTTTTTACTTTACACAACACACATTACCACGGACCACCACCATGATAGACAGTCACCATCTCCGAGTTTTTATTATGTTTTGAATAAATCATCGCAAGCCCTAGTAGCAGTTAGCTCTAGTGGCCATATCCGCATCAGTTGTCTTATCAGTGTCTCAGTACACGTCTTAACATCTCACTATCGCTCGCATACCGCTTTCACCCAGTTCCGCTTTTCGACGCGCGACTATCCCGCGCTTCGCGCGCCTATAGCGCCTTTGTTCCCGCGCTTTCGCCTTATCACGCGCTTTGCGCATTCCCCCTAGAGTTGACCAGTGGATATTTGCTTTCTCCGCTTCCCCTAAGGGACGAACATATCGCACTCATATTTTCCTCCCTTCAACAATTATATCAGCTGCACCCTCAGCTGAGTTGAAGATCCTTCAGCGCACCACTTTCCCGCGGAATGCGCCATAGGCGCGACACTTTCCCGCACAACGCGCAGTATTCCCACGTGCGCGCCTTGCGCGCTTTCTTGCGCTTAAGCACACTATGTCGCACAGCATCCAGGAGCACCCATCCATCGTCCAACCAGTCCCTCAGTATGTCCCTTTTCATTATCTGACCATATTTAGCATATTACACTTCCCATTTCGTTATGCACCCTTACTTTACATCACCTTTCCTCATTTACATACTTAGAGCGCTCCTTATTCGGCTCCGAGCCCTGGGAGAGCGCTTAGGTAGAACTTACATACACTCATGTTCGTTTTACACCCCACTTTATTATTAGCTTCCTACCACCTTACCTTCCTACCACTCAGTATCTATCACCAGTTAGTTCCATGCGATGCATGTGTCCATCATCATTTTGAGGCCCTAGCATCAGTCTATAGCTAGTGGGCACTATCAGTATCCGTCTAGATCCGCACTTTTCCCCTTATTAGTCTCAGTATCCATCGTCTACACTTGTGCACCACTTGCACTACCTTCCTGCGCTCCGCGCACTTTCGCATTCCACTTTCCCACGCACGCCTTCAGCGCATTTCTCGCGCTTTCACCGCCATTCACCAGGGTTGTTCAGCATCATTCCGTGGATCCTTGCTTTCCTTGCTTCCCCTTTAGGGTCGAACATTCTTGCATTCTGCGAGTATAGCAGCTAGGCAGAGCTGAGACTCACTTATACTGGCTGAGCACTTTTCTTATATGTGCCTGCCAGGTTGTGATACCCACAACGGTCGGCCAAGGTGCGCGATGGCCGATCCGACGAGCAAGGGACGGTTAAGACAACCCTGGCTCTTCTGCGAGAGACCGAGGCCACGGATCCGTATCGGCCGAGTCAGACATAGACCGGCGCGACACAGGTGAGTCAAGTGAGTCGAGACTTTGCAAGGAAGTGGTGTATGGATGCGATGTGGATATCTAGGCTGCTTGACTCCTATAGTGAAATGGGGTTCTGCGAGGCTAGCCCGAGCTTGAACACCACAACGAACTTGACAATGATCAGAATGATGTACTTACAGAAGAAGGTTATGGGGCCCTATTTGATCACAAGTAGCACTGAATAGTGCTGCTGCAGTCCAGTTCTGAACCTTGGTTCAAATCTGAACCTTCCCGAACTGGACTGTAGGTTCGGTCCCGATGTAGAGACTCGCGTTTCTGCAGGCACATATAGGCACATTTCGCACCTTTTCACAACTCATGACAATTGGCCTGCAATGCACGACTTGCACCATCAGCTATATTCGACTTCTATCATGTCCCTAGTCGTTTTACACATAACGCGCAGCTTTCCCGCGAAATGCGCCATAGGCGCGGTACTTTCCCACACAATGCGCAGCATTCCCACACGCGCACCTTGCGCGCTTTCTCGCGCTTAAGCGCCCTGCATCGCCTATCATCTAGGAATGTCCCTCTATGTCCACCCACCTCATTGGTACGTCATATGCCTTGCCTCGTGGTTTGTAACAAGCATTGCAGTGTTATTACATGTCATTACGTATTCATAGCACTTATTGCTCCTATCCCTTCCGCTTCCGATGTGATTTCCATAGTATAAAGTTGCTGACTTACTACACCATCATTATTACTCCCCTTTGCTGTACTTCCCTTGCTATTGGGTTTTACTTTAAAGTAGTAGTCACCACTTGGGCGCACTTTGTGTTTCCAATGGTTATCGTTATCCGCCTATACTAGACCTTTATCCACGCTCATTATAACACTCGCTCTGCGTTTGCACTCACTTTGCACATCCACTTCCTTGTCCGTTTCCTTATCCGGTATTCTCCGCACAACGCGCGCCTTAGCGCTCACATTCCCACGCTCGCGCTTACCTTAGTGCGCTCTCTCGCGCTTCGCGTTCACTTCGCTTTTCTTCTTGCGCTTTCGCGCATCCATCGCACTTCAAGGGTCTTTCTTTCATCTGGTTCTGTGTTCAGTAGCAGTCCCCTTTAGGGTCGAACGTTCTTGCATTCTGCGAGTATAGCAGCTAGGCAGAGCCAAGACTCACTTATACTGGTTGAGCATTTTTAGATATTTCATATCAGCCCAGCCAGGTTGAGATCGCCTCACCGAGTTCGACATATTGTAAGAATCAAACCCATTATTAGGTTCAGGGTTCGGCTGATGCCTGAAAATTGTGAACCCATCCGAACCCATTTGAACCGAGTGGGCTCTGTAAGTATCTATCTACCATCACGTTGTCTTGCTACTTAAGGGTCTTATGTACAACGTGTGTATAGTGACAACACAACTGTACAGGATAAGACTTCTTGCCAGTCCTTGAGTACACGGTCTACGAATTTTCTAGTTTTCGTGGTAGATAATGTGTGAGTTCTTGGGAGGGTTTACTGACGTGTCCTCTTCTTGTTGTTTCCCTGGTGGAATACTCGTAGATTCCCTAATGTTCTGATGGTAAGATCTGTTTCAATCTTGTAGGTCGTGTCTCAACCTATGAAAGTCTGTCTCAACTTTGTCATGTCCTCGTGTCTCCCTTCCTGAAAAAGAGAGAGTCTGTCTTAAAATACGTGAAGCCTACTTAGAAAGCTGTTCTGGTGTTGTATACTCAACCCCTGTAAGGTAGTACACAACAAGTAATGAAGTCTGTCTTAAATATGTAAAGCCTAGTACGAAAGCTGTTCTGGTATTGTATACTCAGCCCCTGAAAGGTAGCACACAACAAGTAGTATATAAATAGATTGTTATATAAGCGACCCCTGTAAGGTAGTATACAACTAATCTCTGATACAATATTTATCTCACTTCAAGGCACTCATGGCCTGCACTTGAAGTCTTACGGACTCTCACGGTTTGAGAGAAGAGTGAAAAGTGGGAAGTTATTATTACTCAGTGTAGAATGGACTCCTTTTATACCTTTTGGGAGGCCATTTTACTAAGCATGACTCATCACAGCATTAGTAAGTCACTGGCTTACTAACCATGCCATTTGGCAGTGCTGAATCAGCTGCTTACAAAGTAGTTTACAAATAAAGTTCATAATATTACAAAGCATGATGAAGCATGACGAAGCATGACCAATCATGACAAATCCTTACAAATCAGATTATTGCCTATCACATGACATGCTTACTAACACATCTTGGTGGCTCACCGGTGGCTGAATAAACCACACAAAAGAAATGAAAAGAAAAAGGGGAAAGGTGAAAGCTATCATACTGGAAATATAAATACAAGTAAATCTGTCAAAATGGAACCAATCATAATAATACAATGAGGTACACCTTAGTGTACTCTCTGTAGCTACTTCCTGTCTATCAATGTCATGGTATGAGTTCCATACCATGCATGACAACGTCATGCTGTGTTGTTGTTGCATTCTGTCTTCTCTTCACAGCTCTTTCTGTCTGCTGCATTCTTGCATGTTCATGTTTTGTCTCCTTTTGATGGTTCTTTGCTCAGTAGTACTATGGCGACCTCTGCTTCAGAATGTCCATCTGCGTACAGGCCCTGGAATGCTGCATTCATCTCTCACCAGTTTTACTGTGTTTGTCCTCTGTTCATATTTCTTAGGAATTTCTGTGCATCTTGTGTTTGTATTGTATTGTCTCTAATCATTGATCCAATGTTCGTTTTCAGACAGCAGTGTGAAGTATTGTGTCACTGTGTCAAGTCTCAACCCCACCTTATCAAGTCCAGCAGCCTCTGTACTATGTACTACCATGTCAAGCCCCAGTCAGGTTGGGTCAAGCACTACCCATACTATGACAAGTTCTCCTCAACATATTCGCAGCCTCTGTACTACAGTATAGGACCGGTCCTTTGCCCACCCCCACTCCTTTACCTGCCTCAGGCAAAAATTATTATTTCTTCATTTTTTCATATCAACATATAGGAATATATTAAAGATGAGGCCTCAATGGACATTTGTATAGTATACGATGAAGAATTGATGTCCATGATGTTGTGCATGACACAAATCAGTTGATTTTTCCATCCCAAGTGAATTTTGTCGAGAGCCATAGTACATCAATGATTTTTTTTTGAGAAAAAGTGGCTGGTACAATACAAAATATATACTTTGAACATCATTTTCACCTGCAACAGATTTGTGAATACCTCCTTTGTTCCTTCTACAAAGTACATAGATTGAACAATGGTACTTTTCAAAGGTCTTATCTTGGGGAGCTGGTCACACATAGTTCTCACACTATTCAACTTTCAAACTCTAAACTTAATCACACAGCATATCACTGACAAGCAGCAAAACCATGGTAGGACGAGCAAAATCTAATGCAAAAAAGGCAGATTCTACGAGAAGAACATGATATGATTATGGCCCAAGCAGTGGCCATTTACCAGGCTGAGCTTGAAAAGGAACCTACAGAGGAGAAAAAAGGAAGACAAATGGTTTGCCAGGAAGTCGAGAAGGCATATCTCATGGAGACAGGAAGAGTCATAAAACTCAGTGATAGGACACTTGCAAATCTGGCAAAAGGTGGTAGGAGGCTCAGCGACTTCAATGCAGAGAAATGTTGGCTCACCCCAGAGGAGACAGAGAGAGTAATAGAGTATTCCATTGAGATAGCACATCGAGGATTCCTGCTCAGCCACAAATGACTCAAGGAACACGTTGATGAAATTCTGCATGCTCAACTTGGTGGTAAATTTCCTGAAACGGGTGTTGGCAAAAACTAGGCAACTGCACGGGTAAACCCCCGGGTAGCGGTGCTACTACCCACACCCACACCCAGAGGAATACCCATACCCTCGAAGTGGGTCTGGGTTTTTGCGTGGGTGGATGGGTAAACGACCCGCACCGTGACCCATCAAGGGTATACCCATGGGTTGCATTCAATTTGAGAAATATGTAGTAAAAATGTACCTAGTCTATGTTAATAGCATCCCACCCATTGTCTAACTCCTGCTCCTCGTCACCCTGAAGATCTGCAAGCCCCGCGACAGACATAACATCCTCCATTTTGACTAGATTAAGTTCGCTCCAATATCCAAGGCACAACAGTGCACGTGTTGACTCTGCTGATAATCGGGAGCAAACATGGGAAAGGAGAAGACGCTCGACGTCCACGGAGGTAGCTGCCATAGTCATAGAGTTAGTTCTTTACTACGAAAGGTGAAAAATTTCGAAGAAACAACCTACCAGGTATAGTGAGATAGTCTAACGCCATGCGAGAAAGGTGCGGATAGATGTTGCACTGTTCATACGACCAAGCAAGGGGGTCCTCGACATACTCAATATCAGCGCTGAGGTACTTGTCAAGTTGGTTGCTGGGGTGACTTGTTGGGGGTGCAAGAGCAGGGATACTGTCAAAGATATTGCCCTGTAAATTCAGTTAGCGAGTGCACACAAAAGCAAAGACAACTCACTGAAGAAGCCTCCGTTGCTATACCATCATCATCTGTCTCTGAGTCCGCAGGTGAGACCACCGAGTAAGAATGCTCATATGTCTCCCTCACAAGGGTCTTGGCAGTCTCAACCCAATCGTCCTCCCACTTTGCATGCCTGAAATATGCGAGTTTGTGGCGCGGGTGTAGAACTACATGCAAATAAAGATCAGAAAAATGATATGAGTCGTCAACACTTACCCATGGCGATACGGTACACTTCTGATGTGTCCGTCAGTTGGTAGTACCGGTTTAATGTTCTTTTGCCAAGTCCAACGGCCGCACGAATTGAGGGAAGAAACCACTGGTTCTGAGAGTAAGTTGTCAGTTTCTCGTCGATTAAGTCCATAGCCAGGATAACAGTCGCCAAGTTTGGAGTCGAACGGGAGAAGAAAAGTGTAGCGTCCTTGAGGATCTAGGGTAAACAGAGACAATGAGTTAAACATGTGACACTAAACAATACTATGTTCACATACCTTCAAGATATCCCGCAATTGCTCCGCAATTTCCCACTCTTGATCTGTCAGCTCAAGATGTCGCAAGCCCAGGTCTCATTGCTGGGTAACAGCGTCAATTGCCTCTCGATGATTCAGTGCATACTGAATCATGTCGAACGTCAAGTTCCAGCGAGTGGAAACATCCCGGGGGAGTGTGGTAACTTTCATTTCCAACCTTTCCAGAATTTCGTGCCATGCTGGGAGCAGTTTCGTCGTTGAATGAATGATCTTGAGTCCAAGCTTGCGGAGCTAGGGAACATGTTGCATTTAAAGGTATGTTTTATGATACGAGCAAGACACCCACCTTTGCAAGCACTAATTTTACTGGACGCATGCTGTTTCTCAGGTGTTCTCGCTCATCGTCTGTCATCAAAGCAGCCTCATCAACCAAGCCGTCCACGTCATCCACTGTCATCTCCATCCTGAATCTCATCAACATTTTCACTGAGCCCTGCCAATGCTGCCTCTCCCTCCTTCTTAGACACCTCAAATTCTCGAAGCAAGGATTTTGCTATGAGGTTTACCATGTGCAAAAAGCATCTTGTATGCGACGCTGTCCCACCAAAGTCAGGCAGTGTCTCATGGAGTTCTTCAATCATAACGGTATTGTTGGATGTGTTATCGCATGTGACAGCAAGGATCTTTGTTATGGTAAGTCTCGTTGTGTACACATTTCCAACAATTTGACTAACTTTTTCTGTTATTCTGAAATCTTCTAGTATCTTTTCAAATTCTGCCGCCAATTCCTTACCAGTGTGCGACTAAGATCATCAATGACATGAAACTTCGGTAAGTCAGATGCTTACTTTCGGTACCTCAACAATATCTAATGGCATGCTCAGTGGCACCCCCTTATGTTCGAGGTGCGCAGACACAGCCACCAATGCTCGGTGGTTTGTCGAAGTCCACCCATCTGTGGTAAAATTTATTTTACCCTCATGCTCCTGCCGGTAAGTCTATTATATCTATTGTTGTGTGCATTAATTAATTGATGAATGTGCCTTTGTCATTTTAGCAATGCGCTGCCTGGTTCTAGTGAAGACCAGCTGAACATCACATGACATGGTCGCAGGAGAAGGTAAGTAATATTCAGGTTGTCCTGTCTTCATAAGAGACTGAAATCCCCTGTCTTTGACGATTTTGAATGGGCGTAGGCTTTCGGCAACCCAACGAATGATTTCTGCCCTGAGGAACATGACTATGTTAGCCTGTGAAATGTTCAAAAATGCTTTCAATGTACTTGGTCTCAGTTCTGGTATGTTGGCGATGCGAGTACATCACTTTCCCCTTACCCTTTCGCTCGAACGAGGCTGTAATTGAGGTTTCATAGGATTCCACCAACAACCTTGTCCGCACCTCCTCGGCATCTTTTGCTTGGTCCGCAGTTTGCAATACATCATCACCCCAGCAGGCTTTCACATGTTTCCCGTGGACCGTGCATCCTTTTTGTCAAGGAATTGACGAATCATAGTCTTGCAGCCTCGAGTGCAGCACTTAAAGTGATGTGCTCGACGTCCATCATGCTCAATGATACAGGGTTTGGGCTCGAAGAATGCGTATATGGGTGAGACCCACTCTTTCATCAGTCGTACTATAGTTTGATTAACAGATGGTTTTCATTGAAGGCCATTGTGCATACCTAGCTCATCTTCAGTGGTCTCGATCTCTGGACTCCCTTCCCGAGACTCCTTGCCTTTGTTTTCACTCTCATCACTGTCAATCGTGATAGCATCCTTATGTAATTCAGCCTCCTCCTCCATGGTATGCACTGACGGAGTATCTGTAGCGCATCTGTTGTGTGGGGTACTTTTAGCCTTCTTGGACTGGCTTAGTACTGCAACTGGCCACACTTGCGTCGATCTTCCTTTTATTTGCCGAGGGAGCATCAAGCTTCTCTTCCAGGGCAGCTTTTGCCTTGTCCGTAAGTTTGATTACTTGTTTTGCAGTTTTTGAGAATAGGTTTGGCTCCATGATGGCTATCTAGTAGGAGGGCGCGAGGTTTGTTTGGTGGATATAGTGACTGATCCGATAGAATTTTTTTTACAACTGTACAGTACTAGTAGCCAAGTTCTATTTTAGGTAGTGATATATCACGACGTTGATTAGCCAAGCCAAGTCAAGGGTACGGGTGAGGGTACGGGTGCCTCAACAGCAGACCCCCACCCATACCCAGAGAATACCCACACCCATCACCCGCACAGGTTTCCAAAACCCGTGCAGATGCCTAGCAAAAACTGGATGGACTGTTTTGTGGAGAAGTATTCAAACAGGTTGGGCACCTACTATGCTCGAGGTCTTGATAGTGCCCATGGTCGTGCTGTTAACCCTGCCACAAAAGAGGCATATTTCAGTCTTCTGCATGATACTTTGTCTAAAGGAGATGATGGCAAACCAATTGAGCCCCATTGCATTTGGGCATTTGACGAGTCTGGTTTCCAAGGAGCTGATGAGGGAAAAGAACGAGTGATAGGAGCAAGTGGTGCCCATACTGTGTATGAGTGTCATATACCATATATCCGGTTACAGATCCCGATCCAGATCCGATGAACATATCCGTCATCCGGTCCACAGATCCGCTGAAGGATCTTCAACTCAGCTGAGGGTGCAGCTGATATAATTGTTGAAGGGAGGAAAATATGTGTGCGATATGTTCGTCCCTTAGGGGAAGCGGAGAAAGCAAATATCCACTGGTCAACTCTAGGGGGAATGCGCAAAGCGCGTGATAAGGCGAAAGCACGGGAACAAAGGCGCTATAGGCGCGCAGCGCGGGAAAGTCGCACGTCGAAAAGCGGAACTGGGTGAAAGTGGTATGCGAGCGATAGTGAGATGTTAAGACGTGTACTGAGATGCTGATAAGACAACTGATGCGGATATGGCCACTAGAGCTAACTGCTACTAGGGCTTGCGATGATTTATTCAAAACATAATAAAAACTCGGAGATGGTGACTGTCTATGATGATGGTGGTCCGTGGTAATGTGTGTTGTGTAAAGTAAAAAAATGTGTAATGAAACATGTGTACCAAGTGAAAATAAACATGGTACGATGTTGAAATAAATGATAAATGGAGAAATGCATACCTGGGAACTTGGTTGGACATGGGAAAACACAGTGGGAAGTCAGGCGCCCTATAGCGCTTAGGCGCGGGAAAATTCGCCTAAAGCGCGCGCAAGTCGCGCAAGTGTCGCCTATGTCGCGGAAGTGTCGCCTAAGTCGCGCGCGTCGCGCGAACGTTGCGTTTATCGCGCAAGTGTCGTGTTACATGCATGATACTGTAGACTCGACCTATGTTGCAATATGTGCCATTGTGAGGCTACCCAGGATCGAGTCTCTACACCGCTTTGATTCTTATTTCATTTCCTGTTCATATAACTCTAACTATCGTTCATCTCCTTTCAGTATTCCTGTACACCGGTATACCAGTTATCCTTTACTTCCGCTTTGCTTACTGATCCGCTACACTTACGAATCCGCTTTTACTTGTACTTCATTCCCGGTGTAGAGACTCGCGTTCCTGCAGGCACATATAGGCACATTTCACACCTTTTCACAACTCATGACAATTGGCCTGCAATGCACGACTTGCACCATCAGCTATATTCGACTTCTATCATGTCCCTAGTCGTTTTACACATAACGCGCAGCTTTCCCGCGAAACGCGCCATAGGCGCGGTACTTTCCCGCACAATGCGCAGCATTCCCACACGCGCACCTTGCGCGCTTTATTGCGCTTAAGCGCCCTGCATTGCCCTGCATTGCCTATCATCCAGGAACGTCCCTCTATGTCCATCCACCTCATTGGTACGTCATATGCCTTGCCTCGTGGTTTGTAACAAGCATTGCAGTGTTATTACATGTCATTACATATTCATAGCGCTTATTGCTCCTATCCCTTCCGCTTCCGATGCGATTTCCATAGTATAAAGTTGCTGACTTACTACACCATCATTATTACTCCCCTTTGCTGTACTTCCCTCGCTATTGGGTTTTACTTTAAAGTAGTAGTCACCACTTGGGCGCACTTTGTGTTTCCAATGGTTATCGTTATCCGCCTATACTAGACCTTTATCCACACTCATTATAACACTCGCTCTGCATTTGCACTCGCTTTGCACATCCGCTTCCTTGTCCGTTTCCTTATCCGGTATTCTCCGCACAACGCGCGCCTTAGCGCTCACGTTCCCACGCTCGCGCTTACATTAGTGCGCTCTCTCGCACTTCGCGCTCACTTCGCTTTTCTTCTTGCGCTTTCGCGCATCCATCGCACTTCAAGGGTCTTTCTTTCATCTGGTTCTGTGTTCAGTAGCAGTCCCCTTTAGGGTCGAACGTTCTTGCATTCTGCGAGTATAGCAGCTAGGCAGAGCCAAGACTCACTTATACTGGTTGAGCATTTTTAGATATTTCATATCAGCCCAGCCAGGTTGAGATCGCCTCACCGGTTCATGATTCATGATCCATCCGACTTACCAATACGCTCCACTTAGACTTTGCTTATACTTTCGTTCATAGCCTCGCACCTTTGCTTATTGATCATTCCGTTAGCTATCCGTAGTATATAAACCTTTGTATATGCGCTGTAGTAGATCAGTTTGAATATCATCTTAGATTGCACTCATTCCGTCTGGACTCTAAGTCCCCCTGTTATCTGTCCGGACTTGAGTATGCTACTCTTGTCTACTCCGAGACTTAGGATAGATTCCTATAGTCTACATATCCGCCTCTGTCATTCAGACAGTCCTCACCCGTTAGTTTCTAGTCCGGATCCAATCCGGATTAGCCGTTACTCTATACGTTCGATATCCGGAAGTCTTAACGGATCCGTTGCGATACAAGACTTATCCGTTACAATACTTATCCGTCTCACTAGACGCGATACTTTAGCTCTCTGAAATAAGGGGCAAGACTCGGGAAAGGGGCACAGCGCACGAGCTGAGGCCGAAGCCCTTCGGATCCGATACTACTTGAGTATGGTCTTAACAATGAGCAACAAAGTGGGAGCAAGGAGCTGACAACTGTCATTGTCAGTATCTGTGCTGATGGAGAGACAGCGCCACCTTGTGTTATCTTCAAAGGAAAAGGTTATCACACAAACTGGTGTCAAGAAAACCCCGCTAATGCATCATAAGCATTCTCGGCTGTTGGTCCTGCTAGTAATTCTACTAAAACAGTCCTTTAGCCTTGGATATTCTGCAAAAGGATGGACTGACGGCGAGCTTGGACTACTTTGGATCCAACACTTTGATGAACATACTCGAGCCAAAGCCAAAGGCTCTGCACAACTTCTCCTTGTTGATGGTCACTCATCTCACTACACACGAGCTTTCTTAGAACATGCACGCACACATAACATTCATGTCTTGTGCTATCCATCTCATAGCACCCATATTTACCAGGGTCTTGACGTCATTGTCTTCAGCAGGCTGAAAGCTTTGCTGGGCAGAGGAGAGAGCCCAATGGAAAAGGGAACGTGGTGAAGAGCTTTCAAAACAAACTTTTAGCTATCTATGGACATGCTCACAACCGTGCACTCACAACAGAGCTTATCAAAGCCACATTCGAGAAGACAGGGGTCCACCCTTTCAATCCAGATGGTGTTACAGAGGAAGTCATGGCACCAAGTCGAGAGACATCATGTCATAGTCACCTGCCACTTGTTCAGACGACGCCAGTCCACATTGTGTCTCAATTGATTCGGAGGGCAACTGAAGTGCTATCTAGTCCAGCATGACCAAAGTCAGGCTCGAACCAATATTCAGAATCTGCACAAATGGCAGTCAATAGCTTAGCAACAGCATCTGCAGCATTCCTGTTTACCTTGAGTCCTATCTGCTCAACATCCAAAATACCTATGTACATGCCACAGACGGTGTCGCCGCCGCAGTACAAACGGTATGGGGAATTTTTAAACTGTCCTGCCACGACCAAGGCAGAGCATGAACTCCAAGTTGCCTTGCTGGAGTCAGAGCAATGTGAGGAGGAATCTAAGCACCGAATGATTGGCTTACAGGCAGCATCGGTCCTACAAGTCAGATACTGTGATCGAGTACGTGGTCAGCTTGCAGTGCAGGAAGACAAAATGGGAAGGAAAAAGGGTACAAGGCTCATCGGTGATGGCTTACCTCGTATGCTCACTGGTGATGTATTTGTGGCACAGGTTATCACACATGAAAATGCCATGGAGGCAGAAGCCAGAGAAAAAGAGATAAGGGCCAAGAGAAGAGCGGAACATTCTGAAGAGCTCGCACATTGGAAAACGGAGGAGATAGAGCAGAAAGAATGAAACCGAGCAACAAGAGCCATTTTTGAGGCACAGAAGGCTGAGTGGGAAGCAGAATGAGATTTGGCGAAGTCGGAGAAAACAGAGGCCACAGTGGAACAAACCAAAGATGGGGGCAATCGAGAAAACCCGTGTCAAGGCCAGAGTGAGCTCAGCCTGAAGTTTATGAGAGCGAGCAAGAAGACGATGGGAAGAAGAGGATTAATCTCACGAGCGTGTTTAATCTAATCATTGCCTTTTGGATTACAAATTTATGGCATTGCGTGATGTTGACATCTAAATTGAGGTGGGCAAAGGACTGGTAAAGTCAAAGATAACACTGTTTTCAATGATCTTGCTACAACACACTAACATCATCATTGATAGCTCTCAAAAATTTATCGTAGTATTACATGTACATTGGAATATTACTGTCTACTACGATTTTCGAAAAATGAGTTATTATGAAGTGGGATGCATTTCAAAATGTGGTGGGCAAAGGACCAGTCCTATACTGTAATGTAACCTCCGCACTTACCTATGCCGTGTCACGCATGGTACATGCCACGTCACAGGTGCATCAACCAAGTTGTGACGCGGCAATGCCTCGTCACTGCTGCAACAAACCTCAGTGCTGCATCAATGACTGTCAGTGTCACTTAGGTACATAATTTAAGCATTCTACAGGTAAGTGGCACTCCCAAAAATCATTTCTCCCCCCTCGACTCCTATGGCCTAGAGCAGAACCGGTATTGTGCTGTTGGAAATCTATACATACCATGCCTATTGTGAGTGCTTTGAGATACAGAGTGCACTTGTTTTAACCATACTCTAGGAATTGTTAAGACCGTACTCAAGTAGTATCGGATCCGAAGGGCTTCGGCCTCAGCTCGTGCGCTGTGCCCCTTTCCCGAGTCTTGCCCCTTATTTCAGAGAGCTAAAGTATCGCGTCTAGTGAAACGGATAAGTATTGCAATGGATCCGTTAAGACTTCCGGATATCGAACGTATAGAGTAACGGCCAATCCGGATCGGATCCGGACTAGAAACTAACGGGTGAGGACTGTCCGAAGACAGAGGCGGATATGTAGACTATAGGAATCTATCCTAAGTCTCGGAGTAGACAAGAGTAGCGTACTCAAGTCCGGATGGATAACGGAGGGACTCAGAGTCCAGACGGAATGAGTGCAATCTAAGATGATATTCGAACTGATCTACTACAGCGCATATACAAAGGTTTATATACTACGGATAGCTAACGGAATGATCAATAAGCAAAGGTGCGAGGCTATGTATGAAAGTATAAGCAAAGTCTAAGTGGAGCGTATTGGTAAGTTGGATGGATCACGAATCATGAACCGGGAATGAAGTACAAGTAAAAGCGGATTCGTAAGTGTAGCGGATCAGTAAGCAAAGCGGAAGTAAAGGATAACCGGTATACCGGTGTACAGGAATACCGAAAGGAGATGAACGATAGTTAGAGTTATATGAACAGGAAATGAAATAAGAATCAAAGCGGATCTGTGGACCGGACGATGGATATGTTCATCGGATCTGGATCGGATCTGAGATCCAGATCATCGGATCTGTAACCGGATATATGGTATATGACAGTATCCCCCCCTTAGGGCCGATCCCTAGAGGCACAAGAATCAGCGATCCGGAACGGATGGTATGAGTGCGAGACAATGGAGAAGCTGATGGGAGAAGTTGCTGAGTTCGGATTCTGACAGATATACGGATGCCAAAGCGTCGCAGGGTGTTCCTTCCTTTCCCTACTTTTTCACTACCACTAGCTTATCTCAACCATGACTGATAACGGATCCGGCTCTAAGAAGACCGCTAAGCAGACTCTGGCGGATATCCAGGCCGCGCTGGCTGCTGCTGAGGCCGAGGTTCAGGAAGGAGGAAGAGGCTGAAAAGCTGAAGC
Source organism: Suillus subalutaceus (assembly GCF_016647625.1). NCBI lineage: Eukaryota > Fungi > Basidiomycota > Agaricomycetes > Boletales > Suillaceae > Suillus > Suillus subalutaceus. The sequence continues at coordinate 32,334 of NW_024540459.1, read as the reverse complement.
AACAAGCGGAAGAGGCGGAACGAAGCGCTTGGCAGGGATTAAGAAGATTGAACGGGCTGAGGCCCGAAGGGAAGCGGAGGAGGCTAGGCGCAGGGCTATAGTAGCGGAAATGGTGAGTTATGACTTGTTCTATCGGATCCGTCCCTTATCGGATCCGTAGTCTCGCGCCATCTCAGCGGATAAGGATGGGGCTTGTACCCGCTGCGCTAAGAAGGGTCGGGCCTGTCTGTGGTCCGATGCGGATAGCAATTCCTTGGTAAGTCATCCTTGAATCTTCAGGATCCGTGACTCTTAACATTCGGATAGATCAAGGCTTGTAACGCGTGCCGGAAGGACAAGGCTCCTTGTCCCGGACGACCTGGAACCGTTACGGATTCCAAGTCTAAGAAGAGGCAGCGCGCTGCTGAGAACCCATCTCCGAGAGGCAAGGGTAAGAAGCGCCAGCAGAGTCCGACTCCGGATCCGGATATGAAGACGGTAGTAGCGGATGAGGTGGAAGTGGAGTATGATGATCAGGCCTGGGTCGCGGCCGCTAATAGCATTGTAGCTGGAACTGGCTCGGACCAACGGATTGCTCCAGCAGAGCATCGGAGCGGCGGAAGGGAGTAGGACTGCTATAGAGCGGATGAATACTAACTTGGAGGCGTTTTTGGAGCAGCAGAGGGAGTTCCAGACCATCCTTCTTGAGGGGATCCGGAATGGAATCCGGATTACAGAGGCGGCTCGTTCTGAGGCCACTGACAAGGACGTTGATGAATCCGGATCCGGATCCGGATCGGGTGGGGACATGGAGATGGATGGCTGAGGATTTTCGGATCTGCCTTCTCTGCTACTAATGTACTTGTATATCCGCTTTGTATATTCATTGTATAGCAATAGGACCGGGTTTGTCTGGATATGCAGTGTGAAATCCGAGACTAGATCGGACGCGTTTCCGAGTTCCGTGGCTAGTAGCCATGAAGTCTCTTCGTCTGTTCCTTCGTATCCGGACCATCGGACGAGGTATAAGAGTTGGCATTGTCTTCTACGACGGTCCAGCTTAGAGTCTAGGATTTCGGATATCTCATATTCTGGTTCTCCAGTCGACTTCGACCGGAGGTGGAGGAGGCTGGATCCGATTGGGAATTGTGTTCGGAACGGATGGTTCTAGCTGTGAGACATGGAAGACGGGGTGGACGGATTTCATGGATTCGGGAAGTCGGATGGTAAAGGAATGGGTACCCGGACGGGATATGACTTCAAACGGACCTAGATTCTTTTCCGAGAGTTTCTTAGACGGACGAGTGGACCGGAAGTACTTAGCCTTGACAAAGACTTGGTCTCCGATATTGATATCCGGAGCAGGTTTCCAGTTTAGCGTCCGCAGGTCCTTGATATCTTTCTTGGGCGTGAGCCATTTCTTCTCTAAGGAATTGGTGAAGGTCGTCGAGGTCTATAGCATAGTCGCGAGCGCGGATGGAGGATAGATCGCGTTCCGGATGGACGGATATGTTCGGATGATAACCCTTATTAGCAAAGAAAGGCGATACTCCGGTAGTAGCACTTGGAGCGTTATTGTAGGCAAATTCTGCTAAGGGAAGTAGTTCCGACCAGTTGTCCTGTTGATAATTGCAATATATCCGAAGGTATTGTTCCAGGGTTTGGTTGGCACGCTCGGTTTGTCCATCCCCTTCCGGATGATATCCGGATGTGAAGTGGAGGACCATATCCAATGCTTTTCCTAAGGATCGGAAGAAGTGGGATACAAACTCTGTACCGCGATCCGAGGTGACATGGGACGGAACTCCAGTGCTTGGAAAACACATGAAGTAGGAATAGACGAGCGAGATCCGGAGAGGTAATGGTATCGTGAGTCGGAACAAATATTGCTTGTTTGGATAAACGATCTATGATAACGAGGATGGCTGTAAAGCCTGATGAGTCCGGAAGTTGCTCTATGAAATCCATGGATATGGAATTCCAAGGCTTTTCCGGTATGGGTAGTTGCTTGAGCAATCCGTAGGGTTTATGTCTCGGAACCTTGGCTCGGGCGCAGGTAGTGCAGGACCGGACGTAGTCCTTAACATAGGTGCGTATACCCGGCCATGTATACTCGCGTCGGATGAGGTCTAGGGTTCGGTTTTGACCAAAATGTCCGGATAAGGGGTGATCATGAGTATTACGGAGGACGCGAAGTCGAAGGTTATCGGATTCTGGGACATATATACGGTTGTCGCAACGGAGGAAACCCCTATCGTCCACTGTCCATCTCGGATCTGAAGGTACCGGAAGATGGTTGGTTGCAATAGGGTCATTAGGAAGTGCGGTCAGGATGTCTTTCCGAAGGTCATCAATATCCATTAGAACAGCTGCTCTAAGAACCGGAGTTGCTAAGGTTGAGGCTCGTAGGGACGAAGCTAACTGTTCGGACGTGAATACCGGACGGAAGTTATGAGGGTTAACTCGAGCGTAGTCCTTATCCCCCTCTTTGGGATAGACGTCCCAGCGTCTAGTAAGGGAATCCGGTTTAACTCCGAGTTTTCCGGGACAGAAGCGGATGACAAGATTGAACTGATGGAGGAATTCCGACCAGCGGGCCTGACGGCGAGAGAGGAGTTTGGTAGTGGCGAAGTACTCAAGGTTTTTGTGGTCCGTGACAACATCTACAGGCTCGGCCGAGCCTTCTAGATAATGTCGCCAGGTCCGGAAAGCTTCATATATAGCTAGAAGTTCCTTATCGTGGGTGTCATAGTTAAGTTCCGGAGCGGTTAGCGTTCGAGAGTAGAACGCTACCGGACGAAGCTCTGAGTCCGGACATACTATGGATAGTATTCCAGCTATAGCGTAGTCAGAGGCATCGGTTTCCACAACTATAGGAACATCCGGCATCCAGTGCGTAAGCACCGGAGCCGTAGTGAAGGCTTTCTTGAGTTCCTCGAAGGATTTCCGACATTCATCGGAAAAGTTCCACGGAGCATCCTTGCGTGTAAGCCGTGTTAACGGAACCACGATATCCGAGTAGTTGAATATAAACCGTCTATAGAAATTTGCGAATCCGAGGAAGGATTGGATATCCTTGACTTTCCGAGGTTCCGGCCAGTCAGTAATAGCTTGGATCTTATCGGACGACATAGTTAAGCCATCCGGAGATAGGAGATATCCGAGATATTCAACGGAAGTGGAATGGAATTCGCATTTTTCGGGTTTGGCATAGAGACGATGTTTACGGAGTCGACGGAAGTACTTCTCGGATGTGTTGCTTGTGGGACGCAAGGTCATGGGAATAGATGAGGATGTCGTCCAGATATACGATAACGCATACATCCAGCATATCAGCAAACACGCTATTGACAAAGCGCTGGAATGCTGCTGGAGCATTAGTGAGACCTTCCGGCATCACCAACCATTCATAGGAGCCATAGCGCGTTCGGAAGGCAGTCTTCCATTCGTCCCCTTCCGCTATCCGGACGAGATGATAAGCGGATCGGAGGTCGATTTTGGTATAAACTTTAGCACGGCTCGGAGAGTCTAATAGGTCGGCAATGAGGGGTAATGGATATCGGTCTTTCTTAGTGATCTGGTTGAGTCCACGGAAATCTACACAAAGGCGGAGGGATCCGTCCTTTTTCTTGACAAATAGGACCGGAGCTCCGTGAGGAGAGGATGAGGAGCGGAGGAGTCCAGAGGCAATATTTTCATCAAGAAACTTCCGGAGGGCTGCAAGCTCGACCGGGGATAGAGAATAGATAGTTCCGAGGGGAGGACTAGTTCCTTCTTCCAGATCTATGTTCAGATCATAAGGACGATGTGGAGGAAGCTGACCAGCCTTTCCCTTGTCGAAGACATCCGCAAACTCGTGATAGTCCGAAGGAATTTGGGATAGATCCGGAGGATCGGACGATAGAGAAGCGGATCGGAGATCGACACCGGATGGTCGAAGGTATATACTGAACTGGACCGATCCTTCTAACTTGCAGGCCCGGCAAAAGGCAACTGCATTGATTAGGGATATATTAGGAACAGTGTTATCAGCGGAGGGTACGGATGTAGTCGGAGGAGGTATGGTTTCCGTCGGAGGAGGGATATCTGAGGACGGAAGTGACGTCGGAGGGGTCGATGGCATTCCATGAGATGTCGTCCGGAATTCGATGCTGCCCAAAACCCAGTCAATCAACGGATTGTGTCGGGTGAGCCAGCTATATCCAAGAACAATAAAACAAGATGAATCCAAAGGGGTAACGTAGAACGTATCAGAGGTGACTACACCGGACGGAAAGCGGACGGACAAATCTATAGCTTCGGAAATAGTATTATTACAAGTACCATCAAACAAGCGGAGCGGAATCGTAGGTATCGGATATGTAGGGATTTTGTGTTTTCGGATGAACGCAGTATCTATGAAACAATGAGAAGAACCACAATCTACAAGAGCTGGAAATTCGGATACGGATGGAAGTAACGGAAGTGAAACATATGGACAGAGGGAAGTCGGATCCGAGAGCGCGACAGCGTTGAGTCTTAACTCCTTTGTGCAGGCAGAGTCAACGCGACCCTCTTCCTGCACGGAGCTAGGAGAGTCGCGGACTATTTTTTTGTCTCAGTAGAGACATCCGGTTTGAGTTCCGGAGCGACTACTGCAGCGCGGCCTTTGGCAGCACGCGAAGTAGACTTGGTGCATTCCCGAGCAGTATGACCGGGTCCACCACAGAATAAGCAGAGTTTCTTGTCCATCCTTCTCTGCCGCTCTTCGGACGTTAACTTTCCGTCCTTACCCAGCTTGGAAGTAAGATCCGGAACCTTAGGAGCGGACGAGTTCGAGGACGTGGATGGCTTTGTAGACTTCTGATCATTGGAGTTTCCGGATTTGTGATTTCTGGATCCGGACGTATTGGAGTTCGTCCGGTCAGAAGCAGATTGCTTAGGGGTAGTGGATGAAGTGGGTTTAGCTTCTCGAGAGATCTCTCCCTTCCGTTCCCAGTATCGGGCGTCGATAGTCTGAGCGAGGACTTTGTATTCGGAAAGAGTAGAGGGTTTACCCATGCGACTGATTTCATCCTTGATACGGGCCGGGAGTCCGTTGTAGAATTGGCGTCGTAAGGCTCCGTCGCCCCAGCCACGAACCTGTGAAGCAAGACGCTGGAATTCCACAACGTACTTGTTGATGCGCTGTCCATCGCGCATGTGGAGCTGTTCGAGCTGCATTTCTGCATCACCGGATGGGTCATGAGGCCCGAAGTTGGCTTGGAGTTCAAGCATGAACACGGAATAGTCATCCATCCAATCCGGATGGTCGTCCAAATCATCGGACAGGAGATCCGGTTCAAACCATTCAAGGGCCATACCCTTAAGGTAGGATTGGGCGAAGTTGACTTTAGCCCTTCCGGTACGGAAAGCCTTAGGCTTGCTCTGGAAGTTAAGCTCACACTGGACAAAGAACGCACGGAGCTTCCGTGGTTCGGATCCGTCGAAGGTATCCGGTTCTCGGACCTTGACTCTAGAATCTTCGGATGCGGGCGCGCGACGATTATTGCGAGCAAGGTTATCGATGGCTTCTGAGAGTCGAAGCATAACGCGGTCTTGTGGGTTTAGACCGTCATTTTCATCATCCTCAACATCCGGATCATCATCCGGATCACCACCGTTATCATCGGGTGGATTACCAGGGAAATCATCATCACCATCATCGGGATCATCATCGTCCGGAGGTCCTACGGCAGGAGTGCGTGTTGGGGTTTCCGGGTGTCGACGATTAAGGAGTTCGGATATGGTTTGAGCGGTTCCGTGGGCGCTAACACGGCGCTGAGAGAAACTGGTGAAGGTGTTGACTATAGGTGTCGGATCACGACGGAGGGAGGTTAGTCCGACCGCGTGCAGAGTTGTTTGTGTCTTGGTAGGAGGCATGATAGATGTTAAGTAACTCGGAAAGGTATGAGTTCGAATATACTGTTAAGACTGTACTCAAGTAGTATCGGATCCGAAGGGCTTCGGCCTCAGCTCGTGCGCTGTGCCCCTTTCCCGAGTCTTGCCCCTTATTTCAGAGAGCTAAAGTATCGCGTATATAGAGTAACGGCCAATCCGGATCGGATCCGGACTAGAAACTAACGGGTGAGGACTGTCCGAAGACAGAGGCGGATATGTAGACTATAGGAATCTATCCTAGGTCTCGGAGTTGACAAGAGTAGCGTACTCAAGTCCGGATGGATAACGGAGGGACTCAGAGTCCAGACGGAATGAGTGCAATCTAAGATGATATTCGAACTGATCTACTACAGCGCATATACAAAGGTTTATATACTACGGATAGCTAACGGAATGATCAATAAGCAAAGGTGCGAGGCTATGTACGAAAGTATAAGCAAAGTAAGTAAAAGCGGATTCGTAAGTGTAGCGGATCAGTAAGCATAGCGGATCAGTAAGCATAGCGGATCAGTAAGCATAGCGGATCAGTAAGCAAAGCGGAAGTAAAGGATAACCGGTATACCGGTGTACAGGAATACCGAAAGGAGATGAACGATAGTTAGAGTTATATGAACAGGAAATGAAATAAGAATCAAAGCGGATCTGTGGACCGGACGATGGATATGTTCATCGGATCTGGATCAGATCTGAGATCCAGATCATCGGATCTGTAACCGGATATATGGTATATGACAGAAGAGGATCCTGAGGGATCTCTATTGGGAGTTCCACTGGGAAGCTACCGTCATCTTCATCGGCGTTATCCTCGGTAGGTTCTGTCTCCAAGTCAATCTGAGGAGTGGTACTAGCAAGTGAAGATGTACTCTCGAACTGGGGGGGGGATGTGCTCTTGATCTGGCCCAGGGAGTGAGTTGGTGCGACGTCCTGGGATGAACCTTCGTTCTGCAGGAGGCAAGTAGAATGTGTTTTGAGAGTCTGCGGAAGTGTATGCGCGAATATGCTGATTGTGGTGTCGTATCCGATGCACTCAAGATTACCAAATACAACGCATGACAAGATATACAAGTATCTGTCTGGTTCTTGATTGATGTTAGTGCAAGGGCTTACGACACCTCCGGAATGGTCGTACAGGTGGACACGAAGATCGCGATACCCATTGCACAAGGATATCAGCAGCGCAAACCGTCTCCAGGGTTGGTGCTTTAGAAGAAGGTATGCTTTGGTATCGAGAGTCTTCACAAGGGTGCTCGAAGGTTTGTATGCGCTGGATGTCAACTCGCATACCGCTTTGATCGTATCCCACCTAGCTTCAACATCGTCTAGTAGGGTAAGATCTGGTTTGCGCGGGATTTCTTCACCAGGTACTGGGCGTGATGAATTTGCCGCACTCCAGGTGCGTGATAAGTTGCGTGTATGAGCAAGATCAGGCTGCAATGCAAGGAGGGCCGTAGAAACAACATTGAAGAATGATGAGAAGATGCGTTCTGTCGTTAATGGACCCTCCGAGGCTACAGCTGAGGAAGACAGGCAGTCCAAGTCCCTGTCCTCCCCGTCGTCTGACTTCGATCCTTCATCCGTCAAAAGGTCTGCATCAGCGAATGGCAGCATGCTCTCGGTAGCTTCACTTGTAGATGCCAGCGGTGCATCCAGCCCCCCAGAGGCTAGTAACTCGGTTTTGTTCGTTTCATCGATCAACACCCATTCTCCCGACTTCTCTTTTGTGCCACTCTCAGTTCCTCCTCGCTCACTTTTTTTCGTAGTTCGTCCCTGTCCATGCATTGTTGGAAGGGGCCAATTCCATCGACGCTTTTGAGTGTTATATAGCGGCACCATGGGAGCTCCATCTGGAGCCAGAGAAAAAGCTTCCAGATCATCGAGCTGACTGTCGGGGGGTATCTTGCTTAACGGAACCACAAGATCCTCCGCTTTGGGGACTTCAACGGTGCATGACTGGAATATAAGAGATAAGGTATGGCTGAGCTCGTCTTTGTTGGTAAACGCAGGCTCATGGAGTATCAAGCGGTTGAGTTCAGAAGTTGTGAGTTCATCCATCACTTTTATATTATGGATGGGGGGAGCTGTCAAGAAGGATGACAGTTTTTTCCCTAGGTCGATTGTTCTGGCGTGTCTCGCAGTTGGCATAACGAGGCATAGAACTCCGAAAAAACCATGCTAGCATACATATGGAAAGTAAAGAAATGATAGCACACAAAATGGTCTTATCTCGAATCAAATACTATGCTGATAGGGCGAAGAATGTGTGTTTTTCCCAATACTCATTCAACCAAAACTCTGCGGCATGCTCCATGCTATTATAAACAGTGAGGTGTTTATCTGCAGTGGCTCCAAAGCGAGGAACAAGATTTATAGGCGCCCTTAGTTGAGAGAGCGGAATCACGTCCCCCATCCGAACACCATTTGAGCATTTTGAGCGTTTGAGTACATGAAGTTGCGTAGTTGCATCACGATCATGCGAGATATCGAAGTGTTGCACGTAGCTGAGAAATTGGTCTTTCCATGACCATGATGTGCCGCTCTTACCAATAGGCCGCATGATCAGTCTGATCTGGGCGACAGTGTGACCTATACAGGGTACAGTTGAGGCTGAGACAAGTATTGTGACACAAGACAGAATTCACACCTGAAAGTCCACTACTAGGCCATGAAAAGCCCGCACTAGTTTGAACGATAGCTGTGTCATAACGACCTAAATTCCAGGGGTGGCAGGGTGGGGCACAATTTAGTGTTTGAGCTGGTCTGATAGTGTGAGCATCGTGAAATTCTGTTTCTTGTAAGCGAACTTTGAACCAGACTTGAACCCTGTCAAAAGGAAGGATAGCCGTATGTGCCCCTCTTCTTGGACCGCCTATTGCATGGATGTGTTGGTCTCCACAAGTCGCCTCACGCTGAATGAAATCAGCGATAGCTGGTCGCAGATCTGGAAGGGAAAATTTGATGGCGACGTCGTCGATAGAGATCTTCCTAATGGACGCATCGTATGCAATATGAAATGCAGTGCGGCCGACGACAAATGAACGTAATGGAAGAGGTACGGAACCCAGGGGTCTGTACTGCAATGCCCTAGCAATGGCAAAATAGCTGATGACAGGACGACGTGGGAGTTCCTGCACCGCGGAAAGTTCGATTGGAGTGTCAGCATCGGCATCGGCATCGTCAGCGTCAGCATCGATGTTGATGTTCTCCAGCTGCTCAGTAGTCTGTTTTGCATCCAAAAGGCTAGTGGCGAGCTCAAAGCGCTGACACTTTTCGGCACGGTCCAAGTGTCGACATATCTGAGGATCGTAGTTGTGATTGTTGCTTGCCCTTGCAGGGTCTTTGATTTCAGTCACATGCGCATGTTCTGTGACATCCGCAGACCACTGTCTGATGACCCCAGAGTTGCGAATGCTTGGAACAATGTTCTGCATTAACTCCAACTTGGGTATATGCCAATTGGCAATAGGTCTATTACCCTTCCCTCGGCGAACTCCCGCAGCGATAATTGAATCCTTGTTTGAATGAAACTCGTCCAATGCGCCTGATATGCGCCTGATATCATCGTCGTCGATGCGTGGTGACTGCACACGATAACGGAACTGCATGAGTGCGCGTAACGGCAGTGAGAACACCAGGAGCTGCGTCCGCACATACTGCAATGATGTATCGTTGAACATCACGATGACAACGACCGGTAACCTGTTTCAGTTTCGAAATGCCTCCGTGGAAGTGCTGATAACCAGTGATCGGCTGCAAAACAGAAAACCGGAAATCAATCTCGGACTCTCCGACTGCACAAATGAGCCATTGCGCGTCATGGTCCCAGAATTCTTTATGAATGTGGTGAAGGTCTTCCGGTGTAAAGAAATGAGATGGTTCCGCGAGTATCCAGTCTCGAAAGAACAGCTCAGCAACCCCATTCAGGCGGAACTTCTGTGCCTCGCGGAAGAAGGCCTCGATATCGAGGGGATCAGCGCGTGGAACGCACAACTGTAAGCTGCGCAAGAGTCGTGGATTTCGTCCGAGGTTCATGCTGGAAGGCATCCCCAAACTGCTTATACATTGCCATGGTCACTGGCGATGTTTTTGCCACCGACCGTTGCTAACATCATGGCTTCAGGGGTGTCAGCAATATAACTGGCAAGCGGGGGTGAAGCAATAACGACTGTTGCCAATGGGATCCGATAGCATGACGCCATGTCGAGCTGGCCTGTTTCAGAGGTTCAAGAACGATGTCCAAACATTCATGTATGAGGCGATCCTCCAATACACCCTTCATTCGTTTCTTCTTATGCACGAACTTCGGGACCGGTAGTAGAGCGGTGAGAACGAAAGCACTCGAAGACGATTTTAGACGTATATTTATATGTATGTTTGCAAGGCTTATAAGAAGTGGGTGAGCAACGCGATCGCCTGTTAAGGCAGTGATGTTCATCTTGTCGGAGGATAGGATGGTACCGAGGAGGGTCGCACCACTAGGTATAGCCGCCTTCAAGGATAAATAAGCCAGAGACACCGAAAGTCAACATGGTACGCACCTGCATATCCCAAGCATCATTTCCCGTCATCCATTCAGTATATACACGACACCGCTTCTCTGCAGTAGTGTACACCTTGCGAGGCCTGGAATCAATACGATTGTGAAATATGGGGTTGTTGAAGATGCTGGCGATGCATTCTAGAGGGTCGCGCCAATATAAAACTACCGGTGACTTTGTTGTATGCGATGTGGGTATTACTTTGGACATCCAACGCGGACCACTGGGGAGCATTTCAGCTCGACCCCGTAGTTCTTTAGCTGAGGAGAATGACAAAGGTAATTCTTTGATCTAGAAAGTCCAACAGTTATGGAATGGTAACCAGTATGAAGTTCGGACACTCACCATTTCAAGCGATAGGAAGGAATCGATCTTGCCCATGCTCAGGCCCGAACGAAGCAGCCATGCCGCAACTTGCCAATCTCTTCGACCACTAAATGGATAGTAAAGGTTGTTCTTGCGATACACACTATTTTCGTCAGCGTCAAATAGGTTCAAAAAGGTGTAGCCATCCTGATAGGCAAGTGGAGGGTCAGGATAGTATTCGGTTACTTCACCGCCCTCATCCATAATTCCACCTCCCATGATATTCTCTTCATCACCGAATTCACCGCCATCATCACCAAAGTCAACCACCATCGCCTCGCCTCCGAGTTCTGGTTCATGAGAAATGTCGTGCTCGATATTCACTGGGTCCAAGGGTGGAATGAGGGAATTAAGCTTGATGATATCTTCTAGCCACGTGTTGCAGCCAGACCGGGGCTGGCTCATATGGCGAGCGACAGATGTGTGGTCCTTCAGAATTTTTCCGCACGATGGACATTGAGGCATAAGGGTAAGGGTGAGACATACGACAGTCATCATTAACCTTCTGATCGATATTTCGGCATTTTCCGATACTGACTTAAACAATACTACCATGAACATAACCAAACTGCGATCTCTATCAGCACGCGCATCAGGGATGGACGAGCAGATCTCCCGTTTACATCATCGCGAAGGACCATCGGGTGCATATGACATATACAATGTTCTTCATTCTGTCAATTCCTTGGTGATGTCGATCTTGAAATTCGCTTTTTCGATGTACCTTACATTTTAACAGTCCATACAGGATCCAACCGACTCTGAGGCCAACCTGGTGTTGGACCTTGTAAGAGCTAAGCGGCAAGTTTATCTAGCGCAAAAGACACTGGCGGACTGTATAATACGCGAGAACGAAGTGTTGGCAAACTTACTCCGATATCGAGCTGAAGAAGCAGAAAAACGACTGGAGGACGCGGATGTTGGATTAGGGTGCATGCGAATCGCATTTAAGAAGAATGGATGGAGTCATTTTCCTCATCCGACTCAAACACGCGATGGCCGCCTACAAACTGGTAAGCTAACGATACGAAACTTGATGCAGGAGGTTGATTATCCCAGTAGAAGATACTGAACGTGGTCGTCACCTCACCGTCCAGCTTGATTGATCCGAGCGCTCCCTCTTCACATTATTATGATACTCAACTTATGTATATGCTGTTGTTGCATGAATATTTCGCTATGCAGTGTTATTTGTTGTATGTCCTCTCAGGCGTGAATGAACATATGCGTCTCACTCAGATCTTAAACTATCTTCACTGCGGCTGTTTAAGTTTGATCATTCAATTTGAAGCCAAGTCATATCGTACGAAACTGAGTCATATAGACCTAGAGAAAAGTACTATGTAACTACTACCTATATTAGTTGATAAATTCTTGAATTATACTGTAGAACTGTGAGTAACTGGAGACAATGTATACTTTGCAGCCACTGTTGGCTGTGACTTTGGCAGAACTGTGGACTCTGTGGCTCACTGTCGTGGGAACATGATTTGTGTACATTCTGTGGAGAAATTTGTGATTTACTGATGCGCAGTGACGAACGATGGTCGCGGCACGAAGTCAAGAGGATTGGTGCCGCATCTGCTGTTCGCTCGAAGACCTTACTCTATTCTTTCGCTCGTGCCTCGTTACATAATAGATTGCCAAGATGCCCGGAGGGCTGTTGCGAATGATTATATGGCTATCATGCTCAGGGGTGCTGGGTTCCTGAATGGGCCTGAGAGACTCCACCCGGCACCGGATCGCTTCGAAGATAGCGCCAAGCTTGTCTCTCTCGTGGTTTGGCCGCCATGATGCACTTTCTTCTTGTCCAGCAAGTATCAATTTAAGCAAGCTCCATTGCAAGGAGTTGTACTTGTCCAGCCTTGGGAGACCCATCGGACGATTTCATGTGCAGCAAGATGGATCAAGTTCTATCTTTGCATCGTCTGGCAGATTGGGCGGGGCCGGTCTCCAGCTTCTCACCATGAGCAGTCGAGTCAACCTGACGTCGATTATCAGAAACTCTCCGTTCCAAGCGGATTCTAGATGGACAATTCCCAGTCCCCAGGAATAAAACTTACCAGCGAAGAACGTTTTGTCATGTCATCCAACGTCCGTCTTGCCTCAACTAGCTGTGCCACTGCTGAATCACACACCCCGATGCCCCCCTCCCACAGAGATTACACAAAAACTTTCTGGCCCTCTCGACCTTGCTTCAGCGAAGAGAGATGTTTCTACCCCCTCCCCCTTCTGCACTCCTCACCGCACGTGTCATCGAGAATCTCAGCGAGGTTGCGTACCCCGAAGGCATCAAGAGCCCAAGAATTGAGCTCAATGTGAACGTCAGGGATGGCCGATTCAGGTGTGTCTTACCTCTTTTACTTTGAATGTCTCATCCATTGCTTCGTATAGGTACGACCATGACTTCCTTATGCAGTTTATGCACATTTGCAAGGAAAAACCGCCCACCCTTCCTGCTCTGGATGTCCTTGGCATTGAACCCGTCGATCAAGTTTCGTTTCCCATGGCCCGCGGTGGCTCTGGACGTCGCAGCGTCTCTGGTGCGATGCCCGTTTCTGCCAACCGCCAGGGTTCTGCAGGTCTGGGTATCGGTGGCTTCCAGAAACCCCCAAGCGGTTACCAGATGGGGGATCCCCTTCCCCCAGGGAGACTTACCAGCGAGGAGCGGTTTGCCATCCTCAACTCCCGTTCCTCTTCAACTAGCAGTGCTTCTTCCCAATTCCGTTCCCCGATGGTGCGCACGCCCGGCATGGGCGGCTCTGCCCGCCCCAGGTATGGCTGTAGACTCACCAGGGCCGAGAGGCGTGTTGACCCTAACAAGATACCGGTGTCCCAGAAAGGACTTAGATCTGGCTGTGGCGCTGCATCTATCCTGGGTGCTGGCTTTGAGCCCGTTGTACCTCTCGAATTGTCTGCCAACCGTTGGGTGCCCACGCGTACGACCCGCAAGGCTCAACCTGATGTTGATTCACCTGACCTGGTGGACCGTAAGGTCAAGGCGCTGCTCAACAAGCTCTCGATGGAGAAATTCGAGACGATTTCAGACCAGATCATCCACTGGGCCAACCGGAGCGTGAATGAGAAGGATGGGCGGACGCTCACCCAAGTCATCCGGCTGGTGTTCGAGAAGGCGACTGATGAGGCTGCTTGGAGCGAGGTGTACGCGCGGCTGTGTCGGAAGATGATGGAGCAGATCAGTCCTGAAGTACAGGATGATGGGATCAAGAACACAGAGGGCGAGCCTATTGCTGGCGGACAGCTGTTCCGGAAATATCTCCTCAACCGCTGTCAAGAAGACTTTGAGCGCGGGTGGTTCGCCAAGGAAGCTCCTGCTGCAGCCGCTGTGGACACTTCCGACGATCACGCAACTAAGGCTGCTAACGACAAGAAAAGCACCGAGAAAGCTGAGCTCTATTCAAACGAGTACTACGCTGCACAGAAGGCGAAGCGCCAGGGTCTTGGTCTGATCAAGTTCATCGGCGAGCTGTTCAAGCTGCAGATGCTCACAGAGCGTATCATGCACGAGTGTGTGAAGCAGCTGTTAGTCAACGTCGAGAACCCCGAGGAAGAGAAGATTGAGAGCTTGTGTCAGCTATTGAAGACGGTTGGCCAATTGCTTGACACGCCGAGAGCCCGCGCGCATATGGACATTTTCTTCTCGCGCATGAAGGAACTCGGTAAGAGCCATAATATCAGCACTCGTATGCAGTTCATGCTTCAGGTGTGACATTTATTCGGGTATCTTTGTCAGTTGTTCTCACTATCGCGATTTTAGGACGTCATCGAGTTGCGTGACCGCGCATGGATGAGCCGCGATGCTGCGCCTATGACGATTGCGGCTATTCACACGCGGCTGGTAAGATAGATTTATTAGATTGGCGTCGTTGAAAATTAATATATTGACACTCGTGTTACAGGCCGCCGAGGAGAAAGCAACTGCAGAGGAGTGTTTCAACCGTCAGATGAACATGTCTCGCGGTAGATCTCGAAGGGGCGATGACTGCAACCAAGAGGATATCACAGATGGCTGGGTTGTTGTCAGTGACTATGTTCCGCAGGCGCCTCCCAAGGCTGTTAATGAAGCGGAGCTCGGTAAGAGCCATAATATCAGCACTCGTATGCAGTTCATTCTTCAGGTGTGGCATTTTTTCTGGTATCTTTGTCAGTTGTTCTCATCATCGCGATTTTAGGACGTCATAGAGTTGCGTTATCGTGCATGGATGAGCCGCGATGCTGCACCTATGACGATTGCGGCTGTTCACACGCGGCTGGTAAGATAGATTTATTAGATTGGCGTCGTTGAAAATTAATATATTGATACTCGTGTTACAGGCCGCCGAGGAGAAAGCAACTGCAGAGGAGTGTTTCAACCGTCAGCTGAACATGTCTCGCGGTGGATCTCGAAGGGGGGATGACTGCAACCAAGAGGATAACCCTGATGGCTGGGTTGTTGTCAGTGACTATGTTCCGCAGGCGCCTCGCAAGGCTGGTAATGAAGCAGACGTCAAGAAGAAGATTGATGAAGATGTGAAAGAGTTCTTTGCTGTTCGCAGTCTTCAAGAGGCCGAGGTCTACTTCAATCTTCCCGACGAGCACCGCTTCCGGCTCGTGGACAAGCTGGTTGCGTCCGCACTCGAGAGCAAGGAGGCGGATGCGAGGTTGGTCGGTGATTTCTTCGCGCAGGCTACGAGTAACGGACAGTGTACGCTCGAGGCATTTGAGAAGGGGTTCATGTCCACGGCAGAACTTTTGAATGATGTTGCCATCGATACTCCCAATGCGTTTGACTATATGGCTATCATGCTCAGGGGTGCTGGGTTCCAGAATGAGCCTGAGAGACTCTATCGGATCGCTTCGAAGCTCGAATGTAGCGATAAACTAGTCTCTCTCGTGGCTTGATCTGCCTCACTTCAACTGACATTTTCGATCCATTTTATTATTATTTTGCATTATCTGTTTTCGTTCGCTTTTTGGTTGTATTCTGCACGTTCGTGGTGTTCTGCAAACTGACATATAGTTGACATTCTCATAATACAGAGCTTCATAGAGTTATGCATTATTATATACTACACAAGGACTCCCCTTCGATTGGCTGCACGACAATATTTTATATTGTATTTACAGTAGCAACTCAGGAAATACTATATTAGCATCGTCTCTGCAAATAGACAGTGTCCCTTCGCGTTCTCACTCTTGACAACGCTGTACACAATCGACCGTGAGCGAAGGAATCAGTCCAAAGGTCGAGCACGATTTGCGCTAGCGTCAAACCGCGACATCCATCAAATGTAGTTGCATATGCGAGTCGCAGAGGAAACTGTCTTTGACTCACTGTCCATGACGAATGGTCTGTATGGAATGCGGGGGATGCAGTGGCTTTCAAATGTATTGAGAAGTTGGACTTTGAGGAAGCGACAATATTGCAGCGCGACTACGTGCACACGCGCGTTTCTGACAATCCCATTTTTACCGAGAGGTTACATACTCCAGGATACGTATTAATTAACATGGTAGCGGTCTGCACAGCTTCTTTCAGGCTGTCTGAACTAAAATAAGATTCTTATCAGTTGTGTCATATGTTACTTACGAAAATCAGCAATTTGTCTAGAATTTTGTCATTGAAAATCCATCGACGAGAGGGGAAATGATAACAACACAGCATGACGTCGTCGTCGGCGGTATCTCCGAGTCGTGTAGAAAAAGGAGGTTTCGGCGCAAGTGACTGGGCCTACATGGACCCCTCGAGGATCTATACACCACAAAAATATTGTCAGCAGGTTTCGAACCAACTCGAAGAGAAACAGATTTTCACTCTGTTACAGTGACCACTCGGCTAAGACCAGTTAGATGGACCTCCGAGGAAACCATCCATGAGTCAAGGTCAAGGTGTATTCCGGTTTCGAACCTGCACAGTCCAAGAGATTGCTTGCCTCCGGATCATCCACACGCACAAACAATATTGGGGAATCCCAAACGAGTTTCTCTCCATTGTTTTCAACGTCGCTCATCCCAAACACATCATTATTCCTGAGGCTGACCGTTTCGTCTTGCGATATGATATTTGACAGCCTACATTCTGATTTTTCGGCCGTTCCAGCAGAAATATCCATCGGAAATCTCCGAACCGTGTCATGACTGCCATCATGGACGTTGATTATTAGGTTTGAGCGCTCTCGTGCCGCTGGGCAATATTAGATCCGCGATCATGTCACAAGGCAAACATTCGCAGGCTTCCTTCGTACTAGTACACAGGTCACAAGTCTAGGATTGATCATATACAGCAGTACACAGCCTTATTGCAGCGCATGGTGGGCGCAAACAGTGATCGTCGCACCCCTTTTTCGGGTGAGCTCTTCGAGTCTTATCTATCGACTGCTCTCTTGCTTTCTCTCCCCACAAATCACTCCTCCAACTCACAATGTCTACCTTGCAAAATGCCCCAGCTGGTACACGTCGGGCATACCCCTTTCGCCCTCCCAGAGTAACAGAGTCCTCACAACCTGACACCTCCTTCATCCTCAAAGATCTTGCAGACAAGGTAGCCAAGTTCAAACGGAGCACGGATACTCTTAGTCCTGTAGAAATTATAAACGTCAAGCCCATTGCTTCATACTCGTGGATCGAGGCTGCAACGCCAACGATCGCCGTCCCTGGTAAGCATATAGTCCACGTCTGAGTAAGATCAGGTTGATCAACGTCCTGCTGATGTCGCATAGGTTCTCCCAGAGTCTGGTTCACAGGCCCCAAGCGCGTCCCTGCTGACTCTGGAACACGCTTTATAGACCAAAATGCATTCTACATGCGAAAAATGTCCCCCCTCATCCCGCTATTCGCAGCCATCGATGATATGAATCCTAGTTTTGATTACAAGCAGTTCGACTTCATCACGGACCGCAACAACCTTCGTAAACTTCTCCGCTGGGCCAGTGGCTCATCGGATGAGAATGACTTCCGCATCGATATCGATGTAGCAGGCTCGACGTGCTTGTTCACGCGCCTTGAGGCACAGAACACGGACACCGTGCAAGGCTTTATGGGGTATGGACATGAGTATGAGAAAGCGGCCACGAGAGTCACTCGCGGCTGCGAGAGAGCTACTGGACATCATCGCATGATTTCCATCGTAAGACTCTTGCATCCTCAGTCGGGTCACTCGCAATATAATGCATTTGACAGGACATCGGTGGACTGAAGATTCTACTTCGTTTCACGATTGAGGCATGCACGTCTTCTACCAATGACACGAACGACGAGGACGACCTCCTAGCAGCCTTCTCAGGCCTGGGTATTGGCGGAGCGTCTGCCTCCAGAACCCGGGACACTAAGAAGCCTCAAGCCACGGTGCCAACCGTCCGTGGCGTATCCATCACCCAAACAACTCCACGCAAAGTCGTCCCGCAAGCCTCTCTCATCGAGCTCAAGACACGCGCTGCCCACCGAGAGATCGACTGGGCAGAAATTTATCCACAGCTCTATCTTTCTCAGACAGCATTCTTGTATATCGCGAAGCACGAACGCGGCAACTTCAACACCCTGGAGAAAGTAGAGCTTGGCTCGGTGAGCATGCAGACACATGCCCGCCGTGCTGAGCAGGGTGTCGCGAAGTTGAAACTCGTGCTTCAGGATATCTTAGATGCTGCGAAAAAGGAAGATGTGGGGGTAGGCTTGAGTTTGGTGTCAAAGGATGGCAAGTTGGCATTGTACAAGCGCCATGAGGGGACTGGAAAAGGGCCGGGAAAAGACATCACAAACAAATTCAATTGATGTGGGATTACTATCCTGGTAAGTAAGTAGTATCGAGGCACGCTTTGACAACTCGCGGTGTAGGATATAGCTGGAGCGATGTTTGGGTATTGTGATCGAATTTGAAAGACGTCTTTCTTGCTGTACACAGGATTGATGCAACGTCGGTAATTCGCGAGACTGATGGCTTGTCCATGCAAGACCTCAAGCAAGATTCCTGAGTTAAAATGTGATCGCTGGAAACTCAATATGGGAACACCGAGAAACGACAGATGAACCAAACCGAACCGCGTTCTTGTTGCGGACGAGGACGTGACGTATATCGGCTGCCTTTGGCACATTTTTATTGATAGAATGCATTGTATATTTGTTCTACATGGGGAAAATGTCCCCTCTCATATCCTATACTATTCGTAGCTGTTGGCGATACGAATCCTCGCTTCACAGTAGAGTCCAGTAACTCGACTTCATCATCGGAATAGCCTTCGCAAGCTTCTCTGCCAGGCCGGTAGCTCATGTACAACAGAATATACATATGTACAACCAAATTCGATACTGCTGGCAGGCTCTACGCATAGGGATGTCCGACACGAGGCCTTAATTACAAGGCAAATCCTATTGGCGTATAAAGAGAGTTTACAACAAGTGTACAAAGGCTATTCTGCTGGTATAAAACTAAAATCTAGTACTATGGATTGATACAGAACGCAACAAAAAGTGAACGCGAAGATACTTGACTAAACAACCACGAAATAAGTACATCATGACGCTGGCAGATGCTTGGAGACAACAAGCGGTAAACTACATAAATATTATCCGCGTCCTACTGGTGTTCCTGCCAGTCATACGTAGCAAACACTGTTGAATTCATTTCCGACATTTTGATGGGCCATTAGAGGTGTCCGATTCGAGTGCGCTGTTGCTATTGACCGGAAACTCATCCGGAGTTCGCTTTCTGGATGTGCCAACATGGAGGACAGCGGTATTGGGCCTCGGAGAGGGGAGGGGTGGTCGAAGCTCCTGTTGCTGAGTGTCGGGAATTGGGACCGATGGCTGAGAGCCGTTCATTAGGCTGTGCGTTGAAGGTTCAAACTGAGGATGACAGAGAATTAAAAGAGGTTTCACGAAATGAAAAAAAAAAATCAAACCTGAAGCAAGGCAATATCCTTCGCAAGTTTCTGCCCCTCGGATAAAATATCAAGACAAGACCGCAGTCCCTTCAAACACCATTGTCGTTCGAGCCAGGAAAGGAGGTGACGATTCCAGAAAACATGGAATATGTGCTTGAGAGTGTCGTTCCATGGATTTGGAGCACGCGACAGATGAACAACCCAGTTTTGAGATGCATACTTGAGAGCGTCGGAAGATGATCGACTTCGTTCCTGTACCTCCTTTGCAAAAGCTATAAAGAGATTTATAGCACAGATGATCTCCCTGTCAAGAACTTCTGGTGATGCAGAGGTGAAATGATCTTGGGGTATCAACGCCAGGAACATCGGAAACATCAAGAAATCCGGTAAGCTTTTGAGCTCCTGGACTACTTTGAAGGTTGGCAGTGAAGCCGATTCCGGGAAAATGATATAGTTGCTGATTGTTTCCAACGTACTCAAAAATTCTTCCGTAGTCGCCCATACGGACCCCGCAGGAGTAGATTGCCACGCTTTGCCATGGGGCGTCTGAAGCCAGTTTCGTCCACCCAGGGTCTGAAGCCAGTCTTGCCCGCCCGCCGGGGTCTGGAGCCAGTCGTACCCTTTCTGGGTCTGGAGCCAGTGTCGTCCTGCCTCGGTCTGGAGCCAGTGTCGTCCTGCCTCGGTCTCCAACCACTCCCGCCCTGCCTCGGTCTGCAGCTGCAACCATCGTCCTGCCTCGGTCTGCCGCCACTCTCGTCCTCTCACAGTGTGCAGCCAGTTTTGTCCTCCCTTGGGCTGCAGCCACGCTCGTCCGCCCTCGGTCTGTAACCACTCTCTTCCTGCCTCGGTCTGCAGCCACTCTTGTCCTTCCTCGGTCTGCAGCCACACTGGGCCTCCCAAGGTCTGCAGCCACTCTCGTCCTTCCTCGGTCTGCAGCCATTCTTGTCCTTCCTCGGTCCGCAGCCACCACGGTCGTCCACTGCTCTGCAGCCACTCTCTTCCTGCCTCGGTCTGCAGCCACCACGGTCGTCCACTGCTCTGCAGCCACTCTCTTCCTGCCTCGGTCTGCAGCCACTCTCGTCCTGCCTCGGTCTGCAGCCACCACGCTCGTCCGCCCTCGGTTTGCAGCCACTCTCGTCCTCCCTCGGTCTGCAGCCACTCTCGTCCTCTCACGGTCTGCAGCCAGTTTTGTCCTCCCTTGGTCTGCAGCCACTCTCGTCCTGCCTCGGTCTGCAGCCACTCTTGTCCTTCCTCGGTCCGCAGCCACCACGCTCGTCCACTGCTCTGCAGCCACGCTCGTCCGCCCTCGGTCTGTAGCCACTCTGTTCCTGCCTCGGTCTGCAGCCACTCTTGTCCTTCATCGGTCTGCAGCCACACTAGACCTCTCCAGGTCTGCAGCCACTCTCGTCCTGCCTCGGTCTGCAGCCATTCTTGTCCTTCCTCGGTCTGCAGCCACCACGATCGTCCAAGCTCGGTCTGAAGCCACGCTCGTCCGCCCCCGGTCTGCAGCCACTCTCTTCCTGCCTCGGTCTGCAGCCACTCTCTTCCTGCCTCGGTCTGCAGCCACCACGCCCGTCCGCCCTCGGTTTGCAGCCACTCTCGTCCTCCCTCGGTCTGCAGCCACTCTCGTCCTCTCTGGGTCTGCAGCCACTCTCGTCCTGCCTCGGTCTCCAACCACTCTTCTCCTGCCTTGGTCTGCAGCCACTCTCGTCCTCTCTGGTTCTGCAGCCACTCTTCTTTTCCCCAGGTCTGCAGCCACCGTCGTCCTGCCTCGGTCTCTAACCACTCTCGTCCACCCTCGGTCTGCAGCCACTCTCGTCCTCCCTCGGTCTGTAGCCACTCTCGTCCACCCTTGGTCAGCAGCCACTCTTCTTCTCCCCAGATCTGCAGCCACCGTCGTCCTGTCTCGGTCTGCAGCCAGTATCGTCCACCCTCGGTCTCCAACCACTCTCGCCCTCCCTCGGTCTGCAGCCACTCTCGTCCTCCTTCGGTCGGCAGCCACTCTCGTCCTCCCCAGGTCTGCGGCAGCCACTCTCTTCCACCCTTGGTCGGTAGCCACTCTCGTCCTCCCTTGGTCTGCACCCAGTGTCGTCCTCCCCAGGTCTGTAGCCACACTATTCCTCCCCAGGTCTGCAGCCACTCTCGCCCTCCCTGGGTTTGCAGCCACTCTCGTGCTCCCTCGGTCTCCACCCAGTCTCGTGCTCCCTCAGTCTGCAGCCAGTCTCGCCCATTCGTAGTCTGCACCCAGGCACACCCGTCCACGGTTCCCAGCCAATATTGTAAATCTGAAGTACGATCTCCCCGAAGCCATAGCATACAGATGAGAACTGACAGTGGCTCTGGTGGCCGAACCAGGAAGGATAGCGAATTTTTTAATCGATGGGGGTCCTCAGGTTGCATAGCTTGGCTCTGTTTCTTCAGTTCTGAGACCGCATCCAAAAGGGCCGTGCTTTCTGGAATATTTTTCGTCATCAAGCGAAAAGAGGAATCAGCGAGTAGGGAGTGGGGTGATGGCATATCATGTTCGCGTACTTGAGGGAGGCTGCAGTTTGAGGGGTCGGAAACATAGTCGCGAATGGACGAGTGATAGATATTCACGGGGAGAGTGCTGTCTGTAGGGATATCTATGACAGACCGTAGCTGGATCAGCGTTGTCTGCACATCTCTCCCCAAACCAGGGCCAAGAAGTGACGAGATTTGCGAGATGGGAAGAGGGTCTGCGAGGGCGGTGACGATGGACAAGTGCATGTAAGCCCGCTTGGGGTCAGCACACGTGGAAAGGATAGAATCGTATAACTTGTACACCTCCGTTTCTGGCAGCAGTTCGCTCGTCAGCTTGAGCATCAGCTGCAGCCGACCATGGGGATCATCGTCTTCATCGTCGATAATAAACTTCATCATCGTAGACGCCACGATGAAACGTCTGCCCGCTCGACTCGCCAGCTTCGCAAGATCATCCTTCGATGGCTGAGGGAAATCAGAATGGCGACTTGCCAGCTCTGCGAAGGAATGCTGCAAGAAAATATAGATGTCGTTGTCAACATCGGCGCCGTCGAGCGAGATGATGGTAGCAACACCCTCCCCAGAGGTTTTCACTGGTATTTCGCACAACAACGGCCGCACCTCCTCGTTCTGAAAGGCTTTGCAGATATGCGATTCCGAGCGACTCGTGAGTAGAATTTGTGTCACGGGTAGATTAGGCTCACGAAGAGCCCGTGCAAGGGAAAGGATAAGATCGGTAACCTCGGGTTCGGATGTGCATTCATCAAGGGCATCGACAACAAATGTCAAAGGCGGACACCCGCGCAATCTAACTTCAAGATTTCGGAGAGGTTGGAGAAAGAGAGCCTCCATCTGGTTGCAGAGAGACTTGTCTGGGTCTAGTAGAGCGGGATTGTCGCGGATAGCTTTGTTCACATCCTTCCGGATGCTGGGAAAATTTGTGGCAAGCTGATAGACAAGAGTCATGAAAAAGTACCCAGTCGTGCAACGTTTCGTGTGCTTGCGCGAGAAAAAGAATGTTCCTCCGAGCCGCTTTTCGACATTAGTCTGCTCTGTCGCCTTTATACCTCTCATCCTCTCAGCTACAGTGAATGCAACAGCAGACTTTCCGACGCCTGCCGTGCCATGCAACCAAATGAGTCGATTCTCCTCTGGGTCGTCTAGAAATTCGTATATGTAGGTGAGGAGATCCACGCGGGTCCCTTTCAAACATTTCGGGTGGGGCTGACGTTCTCGGGAGTTGTATTCAGCACCGTTGACAGCAACCTGGGACAGCCTCGCCCAAGTTCCTTGAATGACTGTCAAAAAGGTCAGAAAGTGAGAGAGGGACAAGAGTGAGAAAAACCGACATTGTTCCTCACTCATTCACGAAGGTTGTGAGATGCGTGATGAAATGGACAAATTGAGAGTACTAGCTGGGTGCGATTAGAAATCGTCTGGGTGATGTTTATCTCGAGGTACGAAGATTTGAATCAAAGTGTGGATTTGTTGGAGTCGAAGTAATCTGTCAATGGTCCCGAAGCGCGATGGATATGGGATGGCAAGTTTGCTGGATGATGATGGGTGATACAATTCAAGGACGATGTGCTGGGTATTAGGCGTTGGGCGCTTGTCCGGTTGCAGAAGGCCACGAGGTTGCTGTGCATGCTGTAGAGTGACTGTGAAGTTACCTCCTTGTAAGTAAAGACCTGTAAATTGCAGTAGCCTCGTCTGCGTTCGGATTCCGTCTCTCCTACATCAAAGTCTTATCAACAATATAATTCAAAACACTGCATTTCAGCTTTAGCGCTCAGTACTCTAGTAGTGCTATATATACATAGTACGCACTTGGTACTTACGCCCTTCCATTCCAAACATCGAGTCTCCTCTGCTGCAGACCTTTGTATCAAATTGTATGTGAAGCCACTGTGGATAGTAGTTCCAGTGAAATTCATTGGGTGAAATCATATGATAACGGTCTGAAACTCAGAGCATTAGGTGCTGAAATCAGGGTGCTGAAATTGCTGTTTTTTACTCTGAAATTTTACTCTGAAAAGATACTCTGAATTTATGTTAGAATGACAAGCAAAACTATTGAACCATATCCTAGGGACATCGCTTAACCCAATTAACCTATGATAGGTCATAATTTGCAAATGGCAGGAATTGAACCAAAGACCTCACATTGATAGGTGCATCAATCTAACCACTAAGCCATAAGCCCTGTACAATGTATACATGGTGACACCAACATATACCAACACAACAAAAATGTGAAAATTCTGCTGTGACGGTGCCAGGTCATTCAATTATCGAGCTCCACAGCAGATTGATCTCCTGAGCTAAAATGCTAGTAGGATTGGAGTATGGTGCTGAATTCTGATTCAGTATATGTTCCACTGAAATTCAAAATCAGCGCTCCAATGAAATTAACTGCATGCAATTTCAGTGGAAGTTACTCTGAAACATTCAGCATCAGCACATTTTCCAGTGATTTTCATTGGAACTACTATCTACAGTGAAGCGAAGAAGAAGATTAAACGTGTCGGAGGGAAGAGACCAAGTTAATCTTTGAGGAAGAGATAAAAGAGGGATGACATTTGCTGAGCCTGGCCATGGGTAGCGATAGTAAACATCTAGAATCGCAATGAAAGAGAATTCTGAGGATAAGCAAATCTTCGTGGGTTTTGAATCGATAAGCTAGAGGATTTGAATATTTGTGTGGGAAGGGCTGGGCGTTGCTTGACCGAGACTATATAAAGCTCGGAGTACCTGATTCGAGGCGCGTGCATTGAGACAAAAGTCAACGGGTATCGGAGGAGGAACAAAATAACCCTTCGGACTCCGGAGCGCTAACTGATTTAGTATCGGAGCGGACGTTGGGTCTGAAACTAGTACTGAGTACTATAGGGCGCCAGGAGAGTGAAGAGGAAGTGCAGGCGCACAGACTAATTAATGTCATATGCCATTCAAGTTCTCATTCATGTGAGGTCTTGGACACTACTTAAGGGAGACAGCGGTCTGGGCTCTCATGGCCGGTTCCTATGCTCCTCGATCAAGGCATACCGCCACATCAACACAGCAGCAAATAGATATTGCCGCGATCAAGGCTATGGCCTGTTACTTGTTGACTACTTCGCTCAGACTGATTATTGACTATTTGACAGCAGTCAATTGAAGGCCTTGAGCTCAGTTGTCACGAGTTCCAAATACAAATCATTATTCTTTCCTGAACACTCGTAAAACACCCGTTAAGCGCCCATCACAAGCGCCCGTCGTTAGCGCTCAGTCAGCGTCTGTACCTATAATATTCACAAACCCTAACCCGAACTCATCCTTTACATATCCAAGCTTCTCTATTCCGTTAGCGCCCACTACCCTTATCTCCAACATTCCCGATTTCGACTTCCTTTCACAAGCGATTAAGTCACGTGACTCTAGAACCTTCGAGAACCCTTGCACAGCTGTTACACGTTTCATGACATCATAGGTGTAGTTATATTTAGATCATCGTACGATTCCCTTTTCTATTTAATGATTGGTAGTTAGTTCATTCTCAGATTCAGTCTCCGTTTCAATATATGTATATAGGTAGCTCGTTGTAGTCAGTAGTTCTTCAGTTCAAACCTCTTTTGTATTAGCTTACTGCTAGCAATCCTAAGACGTACCTGCTATCCTCTATCTTCTTGTCTGATATCCTTTGTTTGAGTACTAGTCTCTGCCCCTGCGTTAATTCGTTATAAGGGTTGTGACATTAGGTTTGAACTATAGGGGACTCCGACTCTACGCATTACCGCTTGCACCTCTTTCTCTTTGATCTGAGCATCTTGCGATTATCCGCGATCCTCAATCAAACAGAACCGTTACACGTTTTACATTGCCCGGCTTAACAGCTGTGACCTTGATTCTATCACTCTCCCCTTTGCTCATTTGAGCGCATTCATACCTATCCGCTTTCAGTAGTTAGTAGTCCTATACCAGGCCCTGCCTTACACTTGCAGCCGCCAGTATACGGAGGTGTTCACGACATTAGGCGTGTCACTACAACTTTGAGTGCTGGCCCAAGACCCTGCCTGCTCAACGTTACTATAATTTCCTTTTTACCTATCACCTTTCTTCGTACGATACGTAGGCTACTCTACCCGAGTATTTAGAGGAATTTCCTAGTCCAGACTCGGTCGCTTGTAAGCTTCGGCTGGAAGAGCACCCTTGGCGTTCTAGTTTTCCCACTTGGCGAGTATAGTTGTTACGTACAAATCCTTTCTAGTCAGTATCTAGGGAAGAGTCAGTTGGGTTTTACCAGGACCCTTTGACCCTGAAGTACGAGGTAGATCCGATCAAGATATCGGGGACCGCTTCAGTTTTCCAGATTACGTATCTCTTTTCCATCTTCCCTTTTCATCATCTTTCCTTTCGGAAGAGCCGTTACGACTAGCTCTTCACAGACATCAGTAAATCGGGTTCCAGAAAACAACTGGTACTATGTCTGAACCACTCCCCACCAAGAATGCCTAGTAGCAGCGAAGAGTTTGTACAATATGTACAAGAACAGATCGCCTGCAAACAATGCATTGTGGCAGAACCAAGTCACGGCTCTGCAAAACAAGAATGACGAGCTAGCAACAAGAATGAAGATCTAGCTCTACGGATTCAAATGCAACAAGCCGAGATTGACAAACTCACTGCATTCCCCATCCCTTGGATCATCCGCCGCCTCTACCACAGCCTCAATCAAGATGGCTAAACCCACAGGAATTCACAGGTGACAAAGATTCCATCAATGCCAAGATGTGGGCAACACAAATAGCGCTCTATATGACGCAATGGCCCAGCATCACAGAAAGGCAGAGAATCTCGGTTATGCTTTCGTTCATGAAAGGATCTGCTGCTAAATGGGCGCAATCCTACATTGAAGAGCATGCTGATGGAACTCTCACAATGAAGAAGTTAGATGAAGACTTCACCGCCATGTGGGCACAAGAAGACCTTGAAGGCAAGGCAGTTCGAGAATTAGATTCCTTAAGACAAGGATCTTCTTCCAGTCCCAGAGTATACAGCTACTTTCAAACAAAAAGCTGCACACACCAGGTTCTCCGACTATGACTTACGTCAGAAGTATAGGGCAGGACTGCAAGACCGCGTCAAGTTACAACTCGCTCACATCGCCTACAAGGACAAGGACAACATGCAGAAATTGATAGAGCATGCGATCCAAATAGGACGAAACTTCGAGGAGTTAGATGCGGAGAAGAAGAAGACTTCTTTCTGGACCCCTAACAGGGCCGCGAGAAACTTCGAACCAAGGGCTGGTCCCAACAGAGACAGTAACGCCATGGACGTCGACGCCAACAAGCAGAGAGGAGCTCCCAAACCTCAAGGAAAGACTGGTTCTTTCAACTGCTATCGTTGTGGTGAAGAAGGACATATGGCAAGAAACTGCAAGGGCGCTCCAAAAGCGCAAGTGAAGGCTACTGAAGTGCCAAAGGAAGACTCGATGCCCCAATGGTTTAAAGACTATGTCAAAGCCAAAGGAGATAAGGGTTTTTAGAGAGGTCTGAGTTAGAGTCTGCGGACTTGGACCCGAACAATCGTTTCTCCATCTTATCTACGTTCTCGGATGTAACAGAAGTATATTTGCGATCGAAATCAGAGCATTTTTACATTCCGATTACCTTGAAAGGAAAGAATCGACAAGCAGACGTGAAAGCACTTGTGGACTGTGGTGCATCAACATTATTTATCAACGAGAAGTTTGTGAAAAAGAATGATGTAATATGCCGTAAATTATTAAGGCCTATTCCGGTAAAGAACATAGATGGTTCTTTAAATGCCGCTGGATCAATGACTCATTTCGCCGAACTAAGTCTAAAGATCGGTAATCATGTAGAAGACAAAGCAGCCTTCATGATTACAGACTTAGGAAGCGATGATGTTATTATCGGCATTGACTGGTTAAGATATCATAATCCAGAAATAGACTGGAATGCAGGACAGTTTTCGTTATCTAGATGCCCGCTTAAATGTATTACGAAAAAAGAACAAAGACAAAAAAATAGAGAAAACAGAAAAGCACAAAAACAGACAGATGTGGTTCCAGATCTGATTCCCACAGAAGAGGATGACGATGAAGACATGGACATGAAGAAGGCAACCTGCGAAGAGGTAGAAGATGAGGAAAGTCCTGAAAGATGGATTAGATATAAAGCCTCGGTTGCCACGGAGCAGAAGGTAGCAGAAGAAGCTACGAAAAAGAAGAAGTCTGTTGAAGAGATGGTTCCAGACTGGCTTCACGATTACCTGGGAGTGTTCTCAGAAGAAGAGTCCAAACGATTCCCTGAAAGAAAGAAATGGGATCATGCTGTGGATCTTAAGGACGACAATGATCTTCCTCCGAATGCGAAACCGTACCCCTTATCACCGAAAGAGATGGACACTTTGAAAGATTGGTTAAAAGCCGAGACTGCACTAGGACGTATTAGAGATTCACAATCTCCAGTTGCAGCGCCTTTTTTCTTTGTGGCCAAAAAAGATGGCAAACTGAGACCTGTTATGGACTATAGAAGGCTTAATGAGAAGACGGTTAAAAATGCGTATCCGCTACCGAGATCTCAAGACCTGATTGATGCCCTTACTGGTGCCACGATGTACTCCAAGATGGATGTACGATGGGGGTATAATAATATTCGGATGAAAGAAGGAGATGAATGGAAGGCAGCTTTCAAAACGCCTTTTGGTCACCACGAACCAACCGTAATGTATTTTGGGTTGACGAACTCTCCAGCAACTTTCCAGACCATGATGAATGAGATATTCAGAGATTTAATAGACGGCAAAACAGTGGTCGTTTATATCGATGACATCTTGGTCTTTACGAATGGAAATAGAGAGCAACACCAGAAGGTCGTGCGAGAAGTACTCAAACGATTAAAAGAGAACGACCTGTTCTTGAAGCCTGAGAAATGTAGCTTCGAACAGTCTAAAGTCGAGTTCCTTGGGTTGATTGTGGAAAAGGGCAGTGTGTCTATGGACCCCGTCAAGGTAGAAGGAGTATTAAATGGCCTGTTCCCAAATGCGTAAAAGAAATACAAGCATTCATGGGCTTTGCCAACTTCTATCGAAGATTTATACTTGGGTTCTCAGACATTGCCAGACCAATGAATGATTTGCTGAGAAAAGATGCCAAATGGGATTGGACAGAGAGACAGCAAAAACGCCTTCGATGAGTTAAAGAAGCGTTTTACAGAAGCTCCCGTCTTAGTAATGCCAGACGTTGAGAAGAAAAATGAAAATAGAAACCGATGCTTCCGATTATGCAACAGGAGCAGTTCTATCTCAACTGATGGAAGACGATTTATGGCACCCAGTGGCGTATTACTCAAAGTCAATGAACGATGCAGAAAGAAATTATGACATCCATGACAAAGAGTTATTAGCAATCATTCGTGCGTTGGAAGAGTGGAGGCACTATGTGCAGGGAAAACCCCAACATGTGGAGATCTGGACGGATCATAAGAATCTCGAGTACTTTATGACAGTCAAAAGTTGACAAGAAGGCAAGCCAGATGGAGTTTGTTCCTGGCGGAGTATGAATTTACGCTCCAACATAAGCCTGGTGTAGTCAATGACAAAGCCGATCGTCTATCTCGGAGAGAAGACCACAGAGGGGGGGTAGAAAACGATAATTCTGACCGCATTTTGTTGAAACCGGAATTTTTCAAGATCAATGCTGCTAAAAGAGGCCAAATTCTCATAGAAGGAGAAAGTTCGCTCATGAAAAAGATAAGAAAGAGCACAGAACGAGAGCCTGAAGTAATGAAAGCGCTAGAAACGCTAAAAGTAGCACCGGTACAATTGCGCAGAGGAATCGAAGAATGGAATGTTGAGGACGGATTGGTGTTATTCCGAGGATTGGTATACGTTCCAAATGATAAAGAGATCCGCCGAGAGATATTGGAGTTGTTTCACGACTCTCCCACCGGCTGGACATCCTGGACGTGCCAAAACCTTAGAATTGATTTCCAGAAATTATTGGTGGCCTTCAATGACGAAGTATGTCCATGATTACGTAGATGGTTGCGATCGATGCAAACAAACAAAAGTGTTCCCCAGTAGACCAACGGGACCTTTACAGCCAATGAAGTCCCAGAAGGACCTTGGCAAACGATCTCATGCGACCTGATAGTGGACTTAGCCGAAGAGTGAAGGATGTGACAGTATATTCGTTGTTGTTGATCGATTTTCGAAACAATCACATTTCATTCCCACCACCAAAGACGTAGACTCGAAAGGAATTGCCGAGCTATTTCTAAAGAACGTATGGAAACATCATGGTACACCAAAGAAAGTGATTTCGATAGAGGAACACAAGTTCATTTCGAAGTTTATGGGACAAGTATCGAAAAGATTAGGAACTAAATGGTCTGCTTCGACCTCCTATCATCCCAGAACAGACGGACAAACAGAACGTGTAAATCAAGAAGTTGAACAATACTTGCGCATGTTTGCCTCGTATAGACAAAATGATTGGGTATCTTGGCTGCCAATAGCAGAGTTTTCACATAACAATGCAGTCACAGTAACCGGTCATAGTCCGTTCAAAGTCCTCTACGGATATAATCCCTGAATTCACAATATCTCACTGAACTCCTACATCCCTTTATTCCCGCCGCCGATGAGAGAGCAGATCAAGATGAGAGAAGCACGAGATGATGCGGAAAACTACTCTGAAGATGGTTAATGAACGCATGAAACGCTTCTATGACCGAGGAGTTAAAGACGCACCTCAGTATCAAAAGGGAGACAAGGTCTGGCTAGACGCAAAGAACATCAAACAACGTCGTCCAAGTCAAAAGTTGTCAGATCGTCGTCTTGGGCCCTTTGAAATACTAGAGAAGACCGGTGAAGTGAACTATAAATTGAAATTGCCAGAGAGCTATAAGATTCACCCGGTTTTTCCATGTGGAATTGCTTACTCCATATTATGCATCTCAAATGATCCCTCATTCTCAACCCACTCGACCACCTCCAGACATTGTTGACGATCAGGAAGAATTTGTCGTAGAAGAAGTACTAGATAGCCGACAATTCCGAGGAAAAGTGCAATACCGAGTAAAATGGGAAGGATATCCGATAGAAGAAGTCGACATGGGAAGCCAGAAGAAGAACTTTAAAAACTCCCCGATTCTAATTGCGGAATTCCATAAGAAGAATCCTACAGCTGCTAAATCCAAACGAATTCTTAGGATCTATTCTTGATACGATGCATTTCAAACAATGGAGAGAGAAAAACATCCGACCATCCTACATTCGCGATGACGCTCATCTAGAGAGGGGGTAATGTCACGAATTCCAAATACAAATCACTATTCTTTCTTGAAACACTCGTACAAAACACCCTTTAAGCGCCCGTCACAAGCGCATGTTGTTAGCTGCCTCAGTCAGCGTCTGTACCGATAACCTTCACCAAACCCATAACCCCGAACTTCTCTATTCTCCACTAGCGCCCACTACATCTATCTCCGACATCCCCGATTTCGACTTCCTTTCACAAGCGATCAAATCACGTGACTCTAGAACCTTCGAGAACTCTTGCACAGCCGGCACACGTGTCATGACATATAGGTGTAGTTATATTTAGATCATCGTACGATTCTCTTTTCTATTTAATGATTGGTTAGTTAGTTCATTCTCAGATTCAGTCTCCGTTTCAATATATGTATATAGGTAGCCCTGTAGTCAGTAGTTCTTTAGTTCAAACCTCTTTTGTATTAGCTTAACTGCTAGCAATCCTAAGACGTCCCTGCTATCCTTTCTTTTGTTGCGATATCCTTTGTTTGAGTCCTAGTCTCTGCCCCTACGTTAATTCGTTATAAGGGTTGTGACATCAGTTCCTCCAGGTACCACAGCAGTTGCTCGCAGACGCTCGGTATGTTGCTTATGAGCATCGCCTATCTATCGCACCCTCAAACGCTGACTCCGTTGCCCCATCTGTCCAGGTCCAACCGCCAAACAAAGTTACATGTCGGTTTCTGAGGAGGGTCAAGGATGTTGTAACGAAGAAGATTTCTGTACGTGGTCAACTCAGTCTCTTTCTCGCGGGATGGGACTCGCATCGTTTCTTGTTCTATGATGGGACTATCCGGGTATAGTATGCAGCGATTGGGAAGTCATTGCAGGAC